>NC_081846.1:24862327-25162327 GCF_963259705.1 Myotis daubentonii
GCTAGATCATAACAGAGTTTCAGAACTCTGCGTGCCTTGCAGACAGATCCAGCCATTGCAAAACCAATCAAATGCAAATCACCATTGCTACATTTTAATTTCAATTTCCAGTGAAATTTTTATTAAAATACATATGAGGTGATCTCCATTAGAGTTATGAGTTTTTATAATGCACAAAGCCTATGAAATATATCCTAGAAGTTCTCTAGTTTAATTATAGACCATTTCATCCTCTACATAGCCTTGATGATTTTTGACATGATGCTTTCCTAGTACAATATATTTGAAATAAACAGGACATGTAATCCCATTCCATTCTAAACCCTCACATTAAGAGATAAAATGATGCCACTGATTTGAACTTCCTGGGTTATTCTTCAAATTATTTTTCAAAGGGATAAAGAAAGTAAAAAGAGAAAAATGAAGGGAAGAAAACCTGTTAAGTGTCTGAGATTAAACTTAACAGCGACTGAGAAGCCATGGCAGCCTATGTCTAGAACCTAGTAAGGAGACTCACGTGGATGATTGCACAATCCTTTGTTTTTGTACATTAATAGTATGCATGTGCCCAAAGATAAATTGTTTTGGTTCAAAGGGCAATGAATTCATTAAAAGAAGTTCCTAATAAAAGTGATTCAATCTTTGTATTTAGCTTTTAATACAAAAAAATTAATTAACATTTGCATTATGAGACCTGACCTCCCCTAGGAAATATAATCAATTCTCCCAATATAGGATGGATTCTGCAGAAGACATAATTTCTTATTGTGGTGCTAATCAATCATGTCAGTGGTGCAGAGGAACTGTAAATGATGCGCAAAACTATTAAACTCTAGGCTTTTTAAAAGCCACTTGTCAAGGCAATAGTATATAAATATATACTTATAATGGGGACTGTTTAATTATACTATTGATTAAATTATTGCAGTTCCTGGCATAATACATGATGATGGCCTGCTATCTGGAAGGAGTACAAGACAACTGAAAATACTTCTATACGTAGTTTTGCAAATGTAATTTCATAAGGAAATTGTATTAATTATAGCAGGATGATGCATGCCTCTACTGCAGAGGCTGCATTACTGAGGAAACGTAAAGGTTTTTTGTTTGAAACTAAATAACTCAAGAAGAAAAAATCTGGATAATTTGAGGCCATTTTCAAGCAATTATTTTATTTTTGTTCATTTGAAGCATCCCTGTTTTTAATGTGTCCCTGATTGTTTGTTTTATTGAGGTAAAATTTACATGACATAAAATTTACTGTTTTAATCATTTCCAAATGTACAATTTAGTGGTTTTCTGTATATTAACAATGTTGTGCAGCCATCACTACTCTCTATTTCCAGAATATTTTTGTCACCCCCCAAAAGATAGTTTGTACCCACTAAGCAGTCACTCCTCATAATTGGAATCATACAATATGTGGCTTTTTGTGTTTGTCTTTGTTTCATTTTGAACAATATTTTCAAGGTTCATCCAAGTTGTAGCATGTATCAGCACTTCATCCTTTTTTATGTCTGAATAATGTTTTATCATATGGATGTGACACATTTGTTTGTTGTTGTTAATTCATTTATCAATCTCTACCTTTTAATAAAAGAGTTTAATCTATTTACATGTAATATAACCACTTATAAAAAAGAACTTTTATCATTTTTCTATGTGTTTTCTACATGTTATAGATTTCATTTCCTAGAGCATCCTTTTTATATCACAAAATAAATAAGTTATGTAATGTACAGCATAAGGAATATAGTCAATAATACTATAATAACTGTATGGTGACAAATGGTTACTAGACTTACCATGGTGATCACATTGTAAATACATGTGATCACATCGTAAATACTATGTTGTACACCTGAAAGTAATATAATATTGTATGTCAACTAAACTTTAATAAAAAATTTGGCTGGGGTGGAGAGGAGAATTCACCAAGAAACTATTTTTTAAAGGACTATAGCTCATAAAACATTGAGTGACTTATCTAATTTTGACATTTTGTCATATTGCTTAGACTTATGGTTGTAAATCATATAAAGGGTAGCAAAGTATGCAGGTGATAAAAGGCTGTAGTGCATGAGAAAGGTATATCCAAGTGTATCAACTGATTTGCCCCCAAGTTAAAATTTTCTAATTCAATGGTCTTAGATTTATTATTCAAATCCCTAAATTTTAAAAAGAAAGCAAGAAACTATGATCCAGTTCAGTGCACATAATTCATTTTTATTTAATATCCAGACATGTTTGATTTGGTTGTGTTTTTGTTTTGTTTTGTTTTGTTTCTGTAATTAATACTAAAGTAGCAAACATCTCACATGGAGTTATAAACATGGGGGATAATTTTTTCAACACAGAGAAAAGAAAAGAAAGAGGTACGTAAGAAGTATGTAGGTTCTTTATCAAGTTGGAGCTGACAAAATTTAGACATTCAAGAAAAATCTAGCTTCCATTGATGATATCCATTCTACTTGCCTGTTTATTTCTCATTTTCCCTAACTATGTGCCTGCAACCAAATATCTACTCAATATTTTCAGATTAATAACATCATTATAAATGATGGAAATGCCAACTTCATAGTCTATAGAGTTCTCTCTTCACCATCTGGGCATGGACAGAATAATATCAAGATTATCATCTTCATGACTGGAAGATTACTACAAACCCTGCTAATTAAAGACAAAAACAGCTCCTTGAATTTATGAACCAATGATAAATTTCTCTCTTTTAATGACTTTTGTTTACTTTATAAAATGGAGAGTATCATTTGTGAAAGTGAGATAGATGGTGATGTGTTGAAGTTTCATGCCAGATACTACTCCCTGCACATGACATTTAGTAATAACAACAGATAATGAGACAATTGCTTTTATATTCCCATTACACAGGTAAGGAAATGGGTCACACACAAAAAGAAGAATTTGCCACAGGTCTCACTTCTGGTAGGTAGTGAACTGGGATTTGAATCTAGTCAGTCTGATCATGCATTCATGTTCTTAACCACTAGATTAACCTTCTTGAGTTGAATTTATGACTATCAATTTATGGACACAGATCTTTGTAGTCATGTGGCTTTTCTCCCCCAATTCTCTTCAATCCAGGTATTGAGTTTTAATTTTGGGTTTTTGACAGACAGGTGTATTAGAAAAATAAGAGGGTAAAATGAATGATAGGAGAATGATTCAAGTGAGGGACACTAGAAAGTGAGTAGAAAAGGAAGGGCAGGCTGGATGTGACTGGGTAGTAGTGAAGGAGGACATTGGATTGTGGATGTCTCAATGAGATCTAAGGGCAGGGGCTATGGGCATAGCTAAGTGAGAGAACTTTTAGGAGAGGAGATGATGATCAGAGAGTAGGTCTTTTAGTACAAGGTCTCACATGTGAAACAACTTGGAGAGATCATCAGCTGCAAGTTTTGGAAGTCTGAAGATCATTGTAGATGATGGTCAAATGGAAAGAATTCTTGAGAATCCAGACTGTGATTGGATGTCCATGTTTATGTTAAAAAAAAATGTAAAAAATATGGTGGAATCTGGGCAAGTGAAGGTCTTTGAATAGGTCAAGACTCTCTATCTGGTCACCCCCCCCCCTTTTTTTAAGATTATTTTTAGAGCAAGAGGAAGGGAGATGGAGAGAGAGAGAAACATCAGTGTGAGAGTGAAATACCCATCAGTGCCTCCTGCATGTCCCCTATTGTAGGGGACCAAGCCCACAGCACAGGCATGTGCCCTGACCAGGAATGGAACCAGCAATCTTTCAGTACGCAGGATGATGCCCAACCAATTGAGCCACACCCTCCAGGGTTCCCCTTACTATTTAGTCATCCCACAGGCTTGTCCTTTGTTTTGTGCCCTACTTAGATGAAATTTGAGCTAACATGAAATTATCAGTGACAATATTCTTACATTAAGACTTCTGTGACCCCAAAGAGTCTCATTTTTTAGCACTCAAATTGAGTGATAAGAAAAGAGATGCACATTGTTTATTCACATCATATTCTTACTTAAAAATGTTTTATTACTGGGCTTGTCAGTTGGGAGGATTCTGGTTTAAGACAGAAGGATATGAAGGCTGAAAGGTTTTAATTTACAATTTTATTACAATTTGGGGTTTTTTCTCTGTACCCAGATTCAGATCTCTTCAAAGCAAGAAGTTAGTAAGGAAAGCACAGTTTAAAGATTTTCCTGACTCCCTAAACAACAAGCTTTATTTACTTAAAAGTTTATGCCATTAGCCACAGACCTCTCAGCAAATTCCAGTGGTTTGTCCATCACATAATGGTAAGAAACCAGCTCTGTGCCCTCCATAGCATAGAGAGAAATGGACTTACTCTATCAAAACTCAGTTTTCATAGAAGTATGGCCGGCTGCTTGAGAAATCTCATGTCCTAAAAGAAATGTCATTTTAGCTTGTCTAAATGAAAGGCTTTGGCAAACATCCTTTGAACTGCTGGCACTGCTAATGTTCTGTCTTACTGCATCATTGCCTCCCTTTGGAATCCATACAGACCATGTGTGAGCTAGCAAGCCCCAGAGGACTGGCAAGCCCCCTCAGCCACGCACAAAGCTGACGAGAACCAACTGACAAGTAGCAGGCGCATGTGCTCAAGAGACAAGAGCCATAAGGTAAGAGCAAAGGAGTTGAGATTACTCATGAATCGTCGCTTTGAGCCAAGATGACAAATAAATTCGAACAAGGATAATGTGGAAGGAATTGAGCCAAGTCCCTGGAACCCATGACAAGTTCCCAATATCCTCAGGCAACCTCTTCACTCACCACAGTCTGATTATTCCTCCATAGTTTGATTGGGGGGGGGCGGGGGGGACAGGGGGGGGACAAGCTTTCATCCCAGCATTATTGGGACTCCTGGGAAGATATTCACAGCTATTTTATCATTGGCTACCTTTGGGTGGTAGGCTTATGGGGAATTGTTTATGCTTCCTTCTACTTTTTAAATTTTCTATTTTTCTGTAATAAATATGCATATTATAAAAGAAATGCATGCTTATTTGAACTCTATTTTCCTTACCTTCAAACTAGGAACTTTTATTATTTTATCTATAAGATAGAGCAGATTTGAAAACCCTACTACCAACTCCTGACCCAGGACATCTGGCCAAAGTGGGCAGAGTTGCTCCAATGGCTCCTCATTGTATAGAAGCAGTGTCCCCTCAGTGAATGCTGGGATTTTCTCAGCACAGGAGAATAACATGAAAGGGCACACAACACCAACAGTTCTCAGAAAAAAGTCTTATACCATTATTTGAAATAGTCACCATACCTTTTAAAGAAGGTCAAAACTTACATGTAAACTAAACTAAATCAAACCCTTCTCCCTACCCCACCTTCATCCAAATTGTCTGCTCATTGGCTAGCAAACTTAGACTCAAGCATTTGGGAGCCAGCTTTGTCCTTCATCAGTTTATGTCATTTGTTTATTAAATCTTGACCCATACATCTAAAGCTCAGTAAAGAAAACATCTGAGGGAAAATAAAAGATGAAAAGAAGCTAGAAATAAAGTTTGGATAGACAAACATTTAAACTTTAGAAAAAGCACTAATTCAAAATATATTCAAACTTCTTGGATCTAAAATACTCTGAATGCAGTTCACCTTTAATTTCAATTTAAATAATATACAACCCGTTGCAGCTCCCCACACAGGAAAGGGATGTGAGAAGGAGCAGCAGATATTCATATGGGTGAATAAACAATTAGATATGGAAACTTGAATAAGTTTTAGTAGAATTAAACCTCTGTATATTAGAAATGCACCCTTTTATTAATTTAGTAGAACTTTATAATCATCTTCCTTATCTCTGTCACAAGGGAGCTATTTCTCTTTAAACTAGGACAAATTTACATAAATTAAAATCTTGCTTTGTTAAGTTTCAAATTTCAGAAGGAAGAAAAGTGGGATCTATTAATAACATAGAATTATTAGGTGTCTACTGTCAGCTGGCACTGTGGTTTTAGTTTAAGGACATATCTCACTTCATTTTTGCCAGATCCTCGGAGTTGGGAACACTAAGTTGCACAGGTCAAGCAACTTGCCCAAGATAAAACAGCTGCTTAAGAGACAGGCTCCAGTTCAATATCTATTTGAGCCCAAAGCCACCAACACTTTTCTCCTATACCATTCTTTTTATTTTTAATATGTTCCTACTGATTTTAGAGAGAGAGAGAGGGAAAGGGAGAGGGAGAGAAGGAGAGGAACATCTATTGGCTACCCATTGTCCCCCTACAGGGGATCAAGCCTGCAACCTGGGCATGTGCCTGGTGACCTCAGTGCATGGGACAATGCTCAACCAACTGAGCCACACTGGCCAGGGCTCCTATATCATTCTTAAGGGTATTTGTTTCCATTAGTTCCAATAACTAAGTTAATTGAAATTCTGAATCATTTATACTTATCTTCAAGAAAAAAATAAGGTAGGTAATATAAGAAAAATAAGATCAATGAATATAATAAATTCATTATAGTAGCTTTGCCTAGCCAGGTGATTTTATACATTCAATATAAAGTTCTCTTTTCAAATGCCACAAGTAATCTATTTTATTATTTAGATTTTTAAAAAATATTCTAAATAATTTATTTTGAGGCTATCATACCTTTCGAAAGGTCCTTCTGGCATTGCTTAAAACATGTATACGTTCTCTTCACAGTAATAAGGATTTATATGCAAACTAAATTCAATCACATGCTCCTACCTTATTCCCCTTGCTCCCCATTTTCACTCATTTGTAAGAGTCTATGCCAGGTTTGCAAAATGGCTTTTGTAGTTTTTCATCTTTGGAGATTTAAATTTACGTCTTTTCTACCCCAGGCTTTCTTGTTTCCTAATTTATTTTTCACTTACTTTGAGCCGTCAACATATTCCTGCCATCAGGTTTGATTTATGTTGCCTGGGAACATAATCCAATCATGAGTCTTCCTTGAGAGTTCCAATATGGCATGAGAGAAGGTTCACTTAATGATCTTTCTAGAGTAGAAAACAAAAGCAAAAAATCAGTGGGACTTTAAAAATATTAGGCAAACACTATAAGCCTATGGTAACACAAAAACCTTGGGTGTTTCCTGAATCCAAAAGAGCAACAATCATTCAGTCTATTCCTCTTTGCTATTTTCTCCTTTTGATACTCAAGGACTAGAATTGACCAGTTGGAGGCATAAATAAGAGATTCTAAATAACCCTAGAACACCTCTGTAATAAGTGTTCTAGGGTTATTTAGAACAGACCCCACCTCCCTTTCCCACCTCCATCTCAGGTTCTATGTGCACCTCCACTAAACCCAAGCTCTTCCCATTTACCTGACGAGGTAAACATATCTGCTTCCACCACTAACTGAGCATGGATACCCTCTTACCCACAGGGTGTTTGTATTGGTTCTTTGTGTTGCTAATCACAGAAACCAGCACTGGTGACTCAGTTAAATAAGATATTTGTTAGCAGGATATTGTGTTATCTCTCAGTTACAAGCAACCCTTGGCTAAATTAAGCAGGAACCAGGGAGGCTCGGCAGCCATGGGCAAACTACAGCCTGTGGGCCGGATCCGGCCCGTTTGAAATGAATAAAACTAAAAAAAAAAAAAAAAAGACCGTACCCTTTTATGTAATGATGTTTACTTTGAATTTATATTAGTTCACACAAACACTCCATCCATCCTTTTGTTCCGGCCCTCCGGTCCAGTTTAAGAACCCACTGTGGCCCTCGAGTCAAAAAGTTTGCCCACCCCTGCTCTAGGGACATCAATGTCAAGAGTTCATATACATTCTAACCATCATTACACACTTAACATGGCTCATTCAAAGACTCAGATTTGGTGCCTCTTTTTTCCATGGTTAGATGATCAGGCTAGTCCAACGTGGACTATGTAAGTGTTGCCCCATTCTATTATATATTTCAAGGTCCCTGAGTGTACAATAGCCAGTAAGAATCAAACTTTGAATTCTGGGAGCTATGCCCTATAAAGGGAAAGTTGATGGGTCCCAGAAGGCTTCCCAAAGAGGCATCTCTCAGGTGCAGGGTCCATGCCAATCCATAGCAACACTGAATCTTCTGTGGCTCTCCAGAAAGTTGGTGTCCAGGGGACACCCCAAGTTCAATTTGCACACACTAAGTTAAAAAATATAAAATTAGTATATATGACACAAGTAGATAGAAAGCTCTATTTTTACTTAGTTTAATTTGCAAACATCAATAGTACATGTACTATGTAAAAAATAACAGGGGTCTATTAAAAAGGAAAAAATAACTGACACATGCCATCAAGCATTTTCTGATGCTTATTCATTCATGCACTGACTCTTTCAACAAATATTTATTGAGTTCCTACCATATGCCAGGCACTGTTATGGTTCTGGGGGTTTCAGTAGTGAACACAAGTGGCAAAAAAAATCCTGCCCTCATGGAGCATTCATTCTTAGATAAGCAAAGCTAAGAGATGGGATTAAATCTTGGCTCTTCCATTTATTAGGTGAGAGGTACATTTTTAATCCCTCTGTTGTTCAGGTGTTTTTTTTTTCATTTTTAAACTGAGAATAGATAATAGAATCTGTCTCATAGTATTATCATAGTAGTGTATTTTTCATATCTTTCATATAGTATGAGTTGCTATCATCTTGCTTCTTCTTTTCCTCCTCCAACTGCTACACTTCCTCCTCTTCAACATCATCGTCATCATCATTATTTGACTCTTCAGCCAGATCTTCATCCCCTCTGACTGTAAGGGCAATGCCTACAGTTATTCTTCTGTCAACCCAAATTCACCTAAAATCTCTCTTAAAACGGACTGATGACGGGGAGCATGAGTTTTATTTACTAATTCATTGAATGTGTAAGGGACTTATCCAACGTTGGGTTCACCAGAAGTAGATTCTGAGATGGAGTTTGTGGTTCAAGATATCTATTGTTATCAACACCTAGCAGAGTAAGAAGCAGGATTGGGGAAAAGCAAAGGTGGAACTGCAACTCAGGTCCAGCAAACTCTTGACCAAACTGCAGGATGTCCTGAAACTAGTAGTGACCATTAGAGAATCCCTGGTTGGGCCAAAATTGTTGGTCTTATATACTCATTACTATCATCAGCGTGGAATCTAGAGTATCTAGCCAGGGTTTTACCACAGCCCGAGTATAACCTAAATAAGAAAAAAAAAAAAAAAAAAAAACACCAAAAACATGGTATCAAGCCCTAGAAAACTTACAGTTTAGAAAGTGAAAGGAAGCTTATAACAGTAATAGAGAGAACATGTTCAGGCAAAGAGTTACTAACTATTATGAGAGTTCATTTAATAGAAAGATTAGTTCTGGCAAGATAAGAACACAAAATAATAGTGTTTAACTTTTCAGGCTAAGAAAATGTTCAAAGATGAATTGAACAAGAAATGAATAAACTCTTCCATGATGAGTATATTAGTGGTTCTCATTTAATTGAATTTTATCTCTGCAATTAAATTGGCATGAGAATATCTGACAGTCTATATCAATGCAACTCAGAGTGTTACCAGTCCTTAATTAGATAACTATAAGAGAGTAAGAGTAGGCATTTAGAAAAGTGTTTAGCAATTTGACATAGCAATTTCCTATCCATTAGGTCTAATAACAAAAACATTAGGTACATCTACTTTTTTTCTACTTCATTTTTATGGCAATCCATTTATATCGTATTTTTTAAATGGTTGCTCTGTAATGAAGTTACAAAAAAAAATCATGTTCCTTAAACAATGTAGTTTAAAAGTCACCTGTTGACATTGTATGTCTTATGACTTATGTAATATATCTCTTTAAATCTAATTCCTTGTCATGTTTATGATTGTTAATTTGAAAATAATAGTGTATCTCATTTTGAATGAGTGTGCTTTTCCTATAAAGTGCCTAAAAAGAGAATTCTTTTTGTGGAGATATATATATAGTCTTTGTCTCTGGTTTCTGACACAGAGCTCCTAAAACCCTTAGAATCTTTGGCATTTTAAAAATGCCTTTTGTATGTTAATGAGATGACTGGTGGCTGGAGGCCCCAGACAGTTTCAGAATGAGAGCAGCTCCCCAGAAAGATCAAGACCTGATTAGAGACTGGGCACTTTCAGCCCCACCTTCCGGACATCTGGGGAGGGAGCGAAGCTAGCTAGTGAGTTAATCACCACTGGGCAATGATTTAATAAATCATGCTATGAATCTTCATAGAAACACTTAACAGCAAAATTAGGAGAACTTCCAGGTTGGTGAACAGAGGGCAGTACTGGGAGGTGGCACACCCAGAGATGATGTGGAAACACTACATGCCTTCACTCTGGCCTTTGTGTCTCTGTCATTTGGCTGTTTGTGAGCTGTATTCCTTTTAATAAACAGTAAATCTAAGTAAAATGTTTTCCTGAGTTCTATGAGATGTTTAGCAAATGATCAAACCTGCAGAGGGTGTCATGAGAACTCCAAATTTGTGGTCAACCAAGCAGCAGTATGAGAAGCCTGGGCACCTTAATTGCAGTTGGCATCTGAAGAGGGGGCAGTCTTATGGGACTGAGTCTTGATCTGTGGGGTCTGTACTAAATTTGGGTAGTTAGTGTCAGAATTAAATGGCAATATAGGCCACCCAGTTGATGTCAGAAAATCAATGACTGAAGAATTGATTGGTGTCAGAAAACACCAAACATTTGTTTTCAGGAGGGATGTCAGAAAATAGATCAAACAATTTTATGTGTCCAATTTTCTACTAACATTCAACTAATGAGATATTCACATGCATGTGACATCAAGAGAATTAAATACAACACAAGAAGAAAGTGATAAAGCCCTAAAATAGCATTGGCAAAGAAAAAATTCTGATAAAATATGAATAATATTCAAAATAAGTTATCCAGCATAAATAAAGACATATCATGATTTAAATTTTTTTCCAACAGTTCCCTCAAGCTATAAAAATAAAGGCAGTGAAGGATAACAGAACAAAATGCCCTGAGCTGAAAAGTTGCTCTTTCTACAGAGTTTGCCCCAAGATACTTTACAATAGACCACTCTGCCATAAGACTTGTCTCCCTAGTTCTTACAGAAACTCCCAGCCACCATAAATCACTACTATTTGTCTTAGTGTGCACTAAAGGAAGAAAAAAAATCCAACATCAAAGAGGCATTAAAGTTAAAATCCAAATGCAAGCTGCCGGGGTTCTTGTCCCAGCATCAGGAAGGGTTCAGGAATCTGGACAAGGGGCTGTGCGTAGATGACATAGGAATCCAGAGACTAATAAAGAATCGGGAGATGAGATATAATTTTGAAAGGCATTGGGGGTCAGAGGACCTTCGGCTAAAGTAGTGGTCAGCAAACCGTGGCTCGCGAGCCACATGCGGCTCTTTGGCCCCTTGAGTGTGGCTCTTCCACAAAATACCACGTGCCAGCGCACATGTACAGTGCGATTGAAACTTCATGGCCCATGCGCAGAAGTTGGTTTTCGGCCAGGGCGAGTCTATTTTGAAGTGGCGTTAGAAGAAGTGGGGGGTGTCGGTCGGTTGGGCGATGGGAGACAGGGGGCGCAGGAGGGCTGCGGGATATGCAGCGCGGGGGAGGTACATTGTTTTGAGGTACATTCGCTGAGGTCGACCCCTTCCAACTCTCCCATCCACACTCCTGAAACAAGTATACAAGACGAGTGTGGATGGGAGAGTTGGAAGGGGTGGACCTCAGCAAATGTACCTCAATCAGATTGAGAACGTTTTTTAGCAAAGGCCAGTTTAGGAGTACCCTAATTAAGTTAATAACAATGTACCTACCTATATAGTTTAAGTTTAAAAAATTCGGCTCTCAAAAGAAATTTTAATGGTTGTACTGTTGATATTTGGCCCTGTTGACTAATGAGTTTGCCGACCACTGAGCTAAAGGAACTGAAGACTCCCTCCTTGTCTAGGACCCTTGCTTTTATTAACACAATTTGTCCTAAGGCAAGGTGGAGATAATACACTTCAAAGGGTAAGGTTTCAAAGGGTACAGAAGCATTGTCAGTTTGGGGGAATTATCCTACGGCTGTTCAGGTGTTTGGCCAGTAGGAGGCAATAACATGTAGATTAAGATGCCTTTTAGCTGTCTGGCAGTCACAATCAGTTTCCTATTCAGGTTTGGGGAAATGCCTTTAGCCATTCCCAACAGGTGACTACATGTGTGGCTCAACCCAGTTGAGTCCCCAAGTCTCATCAACCTTTTGATGAAACTCTTGAAATTATGGCATGCTGGAATTGGTTCCTGGCAGAAGCAACATTAAATAAGACAGTAGGAATAGATTTGTAAAGAACGTTTCTAAATTTTTTTTAAATAAAGTATGTTGATAACATAATAACTTAAATCTCTCACTTATAATTTCTAAAACAGAGCATTTAGAAGTAATTATTAGTATAACAAGATTTTTTTTCCTATAGCAAAATGTAGACTTTGATGTTTTAAAAAAGAAAACCCTAATGTATTCAAATCAGATTTTATTAAATCTATACATTATTTGTGCTACAAAAGATTTCTACCTGTTAACTTTTTTTTTTATTTTGTTTACATGTGCCCTCCTAATTAATAGAGAATAAGCATAAAGCCAAGAAGTTAAAATTCTTTGACAGTATGATGAATAGTACGAGATTTTTAAAATATTTTTAAATATATTTTATTGATTTTTTACAGAGAGGAAGAGAGACGGATAGAGAGTTAGAAACATCGATGAGAGACAAACATCAATCAGCTGCCTCCTGCACACCCCCTACTGGGGATGTGCCCCGCAACCAAGGTACATGCCCTTGACCAGAATTGAACCTGGGACCTTTCAGTCTGCAGGCTGACGCTCTATCCACTGAGCCAAACTGATTACAGAGTAAGAGATTTTTTAACAAATAGTATCCATGTAGAAATGTTGTAAGATGATTGAAAAACATAATTTATTTAAAAAAGAAACTTTTCAAAGACCTATCTATAATACATGAGTAATATGCTATCAGAAGCTTATGAGATTCTGGCCCAGATCCAGAATCTGGGAAAGAGGTTATCAGAAAAAAATCATTCTAAAACTGAAGCTAATGAGCATTAATATCCAATACATAAAATTGATTATAATTACTTTTAAACAATGATCTAAACATAGCTGATTTTTTAAAGTAAATGTTCTTTCCTACTTTGACTCATCATGCAGAATCCCTCTAAATTGTAAATTGTATAAGACAAAACCTTAAAATCTTCTAATAAATCATAAGATTTTTTGTTGTCAGGATATGAAATTTGTGTATTGCATTGAAAACATAGGAAAGGAGAACCAGATACTAACTACTGGTTTATGGGTCTCAAGCACTGGTGGGTAGAGACCAATATTCTGATTCCATATGTAGGATTCTTTGCATGTATATGATAGACACTCAATAAGTGGTTGTTGATTGGTGAAAGATTTGCTAGTGAAAAGGTTCAGCAGTCAAATAAACTTTGGAAGTGCTAGTTAAATAAACTGAAACTACATCTATTTCCTGTTATAGCTCTCACAGCCCTTAATATATTAGTGCACCTCCAAGAGAGGCATATAAAAAGTACATACCACTCCAAGGAAGGTATGGGAAAGCACAGAACATTTCCCAGGGTTATATGACCATAGAACTCTTTCTTCTTGAAACATCTATGAACATTTCATGAAAAAACAGTTTGGGAAATGATGCCCTAGTTTAATTTCCTCATTTTAAAAGTAAAAGTTAAGAAAAATATTTGTTAGAGGAATTTGTGCAACTTACAAAGCAAAACAATGGCATAAATAGAACAATAAGGTCAGAATTTTCTACACTCCTTATATTTTACTTAGGAAACATTACAGGGATGAAGGGAAGTTATGATTATACATGAGATTATTTGAAATTAACTATAAGCAATCATAGGTAATCTACTTTCATTTTTATGTTAGTACCAATGCTTAAAAAAATAAAAAGAGAAAATGGCTTATCAACAATACAGAATTAGAGAAATTATAACCAGGGTAACTATTTGTGTGCCCCTTTTGTGTAGTGATTATTTTGACTAGTTATCATATAAAACTGATCTTCACAACTTTACACTGACGTAGAGCATCCGTGTGATGGCAAATAGTAGAAAACTCAACAAACAGGAAACCAGCAAATAGTGGCTTTAAAATACAGGGTGTCCCCCAAAAAAGGAATGCACACTTTCACAACTAATAGCTCAATTTTGAAAATGAAATGTATTTTAATAAACACTGCCTTTATAATTATTCAAAGTATTTGTATGCATTTTTGGGACACCCTGCAGAGGTTTGTTTTTATCATGTAGAAGCCCACTGGAAGGAAGACAGTGGGCACAGCCACTGGAGGAAATCAGTGAGGATGTGAGCTCTTGCTATATGTGAGCTCTTCCAGCCCCAGTGGATGGTTCTCACCCTCATGGTCACTCATCACTGCCACACGCTGGGCATCTTGTCTGAGTTACAGTATTGAAGGAGGGGGCTATGAAGAGGTTGAAGACTCATGCCAGTGGCGTTAGTTATTTCTTTTCAGGAAAACAGTATCTTCCCTAGAATCTCCAGCAGCTAGACTTCTGTTTATAGCTTCTTGGCCAGAACTCTTCCATAATCATCCCTGCAAAGAACCCTGGAAAACGGAGATGGATTTTCTTTTAAAGCCACACATTGTTGCCCCAAACCAAATCCGGGCAATGTTAATAAAGAGAAAGGGCAAAGGGCTAGTGATAAGGCAATGAGCTGAGTTGCCTGTACAGATAGTATTATTCCTATTTTCATATGAGGAGCTGAGAGTTCAGGAGGTTACATATTTGGTCATTGTCACATTGCTAATAGTTGGTCATCAAAGAATGAAGCCAGACCTGTCTAGGTATTAAAACTGATGTATTTCCTTTCAAAAGACCACTCCTCTGGGAGAGGAACAGAAGCAATCGGGAAATGATTTAAATATAATTATGTAAAAGACCTACAGGATTTATACAGGGAATGTCTGTGGATTTAACTTATAAAAACAGAGGTCTAAAGTGCCTGTTTGTTAAATTTATTCATCCACAAAATAAAGTCTAAGTCGGTGAATAAGCATCATTTATCTTGGCCTTTAATAGAATCCATGCTGTTTGAGCTACTATGAGAATACACACTCCTAGAATCTTCTGGCCCCTCTGCCATTTTTTTTTCTTTTTATTTCATCCACCCTATTTCTGTTAAGAGAACCACATATTCTCAAAATGTAAAGGCTGACTTTTTCACAAGCAGGACATAATGTCACCTTCCTCTCCCTTTCAACATGATTTCCCTTCCCTACTGGCAGGTCTAAGCAGTCTTCTCCCGCCCACCCCACCGTCAGTGTTTCATAAAGTCTTAGTAGATGAGCATTTCAGAAGGGAAGCTCATTCTTACAGGTGAGAGAAGATCCCAGTCCCTTCTAATTCAACCAGTCACACTGGAGTTGCAACAGGTGGGTCATTCCAAAAACAAAAAGGGAAAAGAACAAGAGAAAGAACCATTCTTTTAAGGTTTTGTTTCTCCAATTGCTACCCATTCCTACTGAACCCTCTACCATCCATCTACCCTGTTGTTTGTCTTTGACCATCCGTGAGAGACTCCATCTAGAAGGAGTACCTTACGGGAGGGGGCATTGAACTCTTTATTTCTATTAGTTACACTGTGCTTTTAATATGTGACAGTCCCTGTAGAGTGGGTGCAGTCCATGGTGAAGTAAAGGGGCAGGGAAAACTTCAGAGAAAAGCACAGCAAAATACTAGTGTTCTGGAAGAACTGCCATAATAAATTAGAGATTAGGATGAGATAATAAATAGTCAATATACCCATTGCTCTCCCAATATTCTCTCTTGATGTTCTCACCATCTTTTAATCTAGATAAACATGAACACATGGTTATGCTAGGGTGAGGTGAGGGTAGTATACAGGTGTGACAACTCATCCGAGAGGTTTTTGAGCCTGAGTCTGAGATACAACTGTTTAATTGGCTTTGCGGAGAAGAAATCGAAGAAGATGAGGTCAGAGGAATGGGATGGAAAACATACACATGGTGCAACTTCTTCACTAAGTTAGGCAACCCACTCTCTGGAAAAGGACTATTAAGCCAAGACTTTCTTCCAGACCGAGGCTGACCAGAGATGCCTTTTAGTCCACAGGGAGTTATCCTGTGATTCTTTCAGAGTTTGAGAAGGCTTCTCAGGAGCTAGGCACACATAACCTTATTCCCTGTCTCTTCTTGCCAATTTTCTAGGGGGAATATTTCTGAATATTAGAGACATGGAAAAAATGACATAGTCTCCTTCTCCTCTCTCCTCCTGTAGGGATTTCACAATTGAAATACAGGGGCCCTGTAGAATTCTTTCTCTGTCAGTGATCAACAAGAGGCAAATGTGAGTGCCTCAGCTCTCTCACCTCAACAAGTGGTCTTAGTTGAATCTACCAGAAAAAAAAAGGTGATTGAAACCCTGTACTTTAGGCCCTAAAAAAATAACAGAGGAGAAGAGTGGAGATTGGTTTGGCTCAGTGGATAGAGCTTCGGCCTGGGGATGAGAGAGAGAGAGAGAGAGAGAGAGAGAGAGAGAGAGAGAGAGAAGGGGGAGCGCCGCTGGGGAGGAGGGAGGGAAGGAGGCGCTGCGCCATTCTTATTAAGATTCTTTTTTTCTGATCCCTTAATGTCATTGTTCTTCCCTGGGTTCCTTCCTCTCCTTCTTCCTCATCTCCCTGTCCAGATGCACAGCTACCTGCCTTGGCTCCCCACACACAATCTTCATAATACAGCTTATGTTCTGGAAATTTTCCAGACCAATATCTTCTCATAGAGTCCAAGAGAAAATGAAGAGAAGATGCAAAAATGACCCTTCGTCCTAGCTGCAGGGAAGCTCTGTGTTGCTAGGAAACCATCAGTAGGTGCTAACCATCCTTCATTAAATGAGGGCAGCTCCCAGCAGAATAATTCTTTTTATGGAAGCATCTAGACCATGAGTTCGCTTCCTACCTCCAACTGGTTATGTCCACATATAGGCTTTTTCTCTCCAATAATGATAAGCATAAGAATTGATTTAAAATAATTTTAGGGCTGTGAAACTGCACCTATGAGGAAGATCAGAGGAGTTGTTTGATATAATACAGAACTATAAGATTAAAGCATATCTTATTCTTCAAATACTTAGACCATTTTTGTTAGGGGGTGGGGGGAGTGCTGTTCTGCATGGGAGCAACTAGAAATGTATTTAAATCAGATTTGGGTTAAATATATGATGGAAAGACTATTGCTAAAAGATTTTCACATTTCAACAGAGATAGGCACACACAGAAGTAATTAAATATGATGCTGTCTGTATACAGCATACCATTACTTATATCATTAACAAGGCACATTCTCTGAATTGATTTTCTTAAGGATTCTTTTTTCTTGGTCACAGACATATGTTGTAAGGTTTTTGCTCAAATCTAACCTGAAGGTAGCTAAACTTAGAAACCCAGAATTATGTCATTTCAGAGTGAGAGTGTAAGCATAATAGAGCATCCTAGAACAGTTTTAAAGGGGATGCTTAATTCATTCGTTGAATTATTATTTTCATGCTAAATATGTGTCAGGCTCTTTCAAGACGTTTGAACCAAGCTTATATTTTAGTGAATGAAATCGTTAATAAAAAAAGATAATTTAGAAAAATATATATGCTGATATATATGCTGGATAATACCATGCTGAGGAGAAAAATGCAACAAAGGAGGGAGATGTGAAATCTCAGGGCAGGTGCTGAAAGATGAATTTTGACTTAGAATCTGATGGAGGTGAGGGAGTGAGGCATGCAGGTGTGTGGGGGAAGAGCATTCCAGGCAGAGTGAACATCAGGTGCCAATCTCTGCAGCAAGAGTGCACCTGGCATGTCCAAGGAATAGCAAGGATGCCAATGAAGCTGGAGTAGTGGTAATGAGGAGGAAAATGCCAGGGATGCAGTCAGAGTTACAGAGTAGAGGGGGCAGATGCAGAAGAAAGATCCTGTAAGGCCTTGTAGTTCATAAGAAGGACTTCAGCTTTTCACCTGAGAGAGACGGTGTGAACAAAAGAGTAGTACTCAGAGAATAATTGTGTGTTGTTCTATGTATCCCAGTCTCCCTTACAGCTGGATTCATGCCACATGCCAAGCTCTGAGCAGAAGTGATATTTATCATTTCCAGTCCAAGAAGTAAAGAGACATTGTTCCTCCTCCATATCTCTTTGTTCTACTGCCATGACTTTCAAATTCAAGTGTTCCGATTGGAAATGATGAGAACCATCCGACATTTATCAGCCTTCTCCTGAGTAAATCACAAAGCGTTGCTGCTTTACTGCACAGGGGTTGTTAAGGTGTATTTGTTTCTGCAGCAGAGTTTGACTCTGCCTGACTAATACAGAGATGGTGCTCTAAGAGAGTTTTGGACAGAAGACTAACATTATATGCTTTACATTTTAACAAGATGATTCCAGATGCCATGTTAAGAATAATCTCTGAGAGTGGGTGGAGCAAATGGAGAGCAATAGAGATAAGTAGGAGTCTACTACACTGGTCCAGGTAAAAATAATGGTGGTTGGACAACGGTTGTTACAGTGAAGGTGGTAAGAAGTGGTAAAATTCCAGGTATGCTGCAGATGAACTGAAAGAGAGGTGTAAAAGAGAAAAGAGACTCTGAGGTTTTTAATCTGAGCAAGTGGAAGGTTGGCATTCCCATCAACTGAGGTAGGGAAGGCTGGGAAAGAGGGAAAGACCAGGAATTCAATTTGAAGTTAGAGATGACTATTATACATTGAAACTAAGGGTATGGAGTAAACAGTTGGGCATAAGCATCTGATGTTCAGGAGAGACAGCTTGTGGTATATATTTGAGAGGCAACAGCATATAGATTATTTTAGTCATGAGACTGAATAAGATTTCCTAGAAAATGAGTATTATAGAAGAAAAACGAAATCTATAACTATGGTACTTAGTGAATAGGAACATAGAGTCTAGACATGACTTCTAGGTCAATTTCTGCTGATAAATGTCATCTAGAAAAAAGGTGACCGATGCTATGCTGAAAAACACCTTGGCAAATCTTTTCCCGTGTTCTGAAACTAGGAAGCAGGATTTACAGTGACAATGGATTTAGCATAATGAGTTTTCTCTTGTGAATTGGGACTGGTCTAAAGTGTCTGTGTGGAGAAAAAAATGAAAGTGGTGTCTGCACAAAGAGCAGTGGATTAAATGAAAAAGCAGGTATTAACATGACACTATCCCTCACTGTCGGGCATCTTGGCACTTGAATCTCGACTGAGCACTGTCGGCCACATTGTTCATGTGCTGGTCACACAGCAGTGTGGCAAGGAAGACCAGCTGGCCTGGCCGGTGTGGCTCAATGGTTGTGCATGAACCTATAAACCAGGAGGTCATGGTCCGATTCTGGTCAGGGCACAGGTGTGGGTTGTAGGCTTCATCCCCAGTGTGGGGCTTGAAAGAGATAGCTGATCAATGATTCTCGCTCATCATTGATGTTTCTACCTCTCTTTCCGTCTCCCTCTCTGAAATCAATATATGTATTTCAAAAGAAAGACCAGCTAGTTATTTTCTAGTGCTGCTTCTGGAGCAGAATGGAGATGTCTCCATTCTGACTTGGTTCTATTTGCACATTACCTACCACCATTTTTCCCCTGGTAAGTGATTGAGTGACCAGTAACTAACATGATTGTGTAGTTACATTTGCGATTACATATCTTCAGGATAAGCTAAGTGCTGTAACAAACAACCTCAGGGCCTTAATAGCTGAACACCATAAAGGTTTTATTTTTTAAAAACCTATCACAGTCTAATTAGATATTTGGTGAATGGCCTTCCATGTAGTAGTTCTGATACACAACTTCACCATTTTCAAAAAACTCGAAGTTTCCGACATGACCTTCTGCACTCAGACAGGGAAGGAGAGAAAAGAATCAATGAGGAACATTTCATAGGAGTTTAAGGTGCTAGACATGGAAGCGGCATTTTTTCATCTATATTTCATTGTCCTGAACTCAGTCCATGGCCACACCTAAGTTCAAGGGCAGCTGAAAGACACCTGTGTGCAGGAAGGGGAATGTGTTGGGTGAGTGTCTAACCATTCTCTGCCATTGATAAGGCAGCCTTATTATCTGCCGTCTTACCCAGATCTTAAGGTAACTGACAAATCCGAACTTATAAGTGCAGACTTGTGGGGGGGAAAACAGACTCAGACAGAAAGCTCGTTGAATTCAAAGTTATTCATTTCCATTTCCACCAGCCTTAGGACAAAAATAATGTCTCTTTAGAATATGATCTTGGAACTGGTCCAGACCTTTATCAACCAATTATTATTAAATAATTAAACCATGTTGTTGAGTCTGTCTGACCAGACACAGCTCTCAGTACTGCATATATAAAAATGAATAAGAAATGGATCCTGTCTTCAATGAACTCACAGTTGAGTAGAGGAAACACATATGTGGAACAATATTACGGGTATCAGAGGAAGGTGTGACAATTAATTTCAGTTGGAATGGCAGAGTTTAAGACAGAGCTCTGAGAAAACATGAAAAAGGAAACATGGTGCTTAAAATGAAAAGCAGAAGATGAGAGCGATCACTTCTGGTAGAGAAGAGAAAGAAGAGAATTGTCAAAGGAAAGCACACCATGCACCAGAGCTGAGCCTGAGGGAGCAGCCAAAGAGGCAGATTACTGTGAGACTGTGAGGTCTTGGTACTGGACTAAAGAATGTAGACTTTGTACCATAAGCCAAGAGGAGCCATAGAGCAATAGTGAATTCAATTCATATCTTGGAAAGATGTCTAGGCAAAGAGAAACTATAGATTAAAGCTGAGAGGGACAAAGACAACAAGGAGTTTGGAGGCTATTGCAATATCACATATATAAGGACAGCAAGGAGATAGGTTTCATAAATAGATACTGAAGAAAGTAACTGAGATAGATACAAAGCATATACCATGTTCATGGATAGGAAAAAAGAATTAACAATTAAAATGTCTATACTACACAAAGCAAATTATATGTCCAACACAATTCCTATCAAAATACCAAAGGCATATTTTGAAGAACTAAAACAAATATTCCAAATACTTATGTGGAACCACAAAAGACCCCAAACCTCAGCAATCTTGTGAAAGAATAACAAAGTTGGAAGTATCATGCTACCTAATATGAAACTATATTACAAGGCCATAATAAACAAAACAGCATGGTACTGGCATAAAATCAGACATATAGATCAATAAAATAGAATAGAGAGTTCGAAATAAATCTATGCTTTTATGGTCAATTAATATTTGACAAAAAAGGCAAGAATATACAAATGGGTGAAAAGACTCTCTTCAATAAATAGTGTTGGGAAAATTGGACAACTACATGCAAAAAATTGAAACTATACCACCTCCTTACACTATACATAAAAATTAACTCAAAATGGATGAAATACTTAAAAACAAAACTCAAAATCATAAAAAAAAACTAGAAGAAAACATAAGCAGTGAAATCTGGGACATTTCTCATAGCAACATGTTTGCTGATATATCTCCTAGGGCAAGGGATAAAATGAAAAAAATAAACAAATGGGACCATATCAAACTAAAAAGAGTTTGCACAGCAAACAAAACCATCAACAAAATGAAAAGGCAATCCACTGACTGGGAGAACATATTTGTAAATGATACACCCAATAAAGGATTAATATCCAAATATATAAAGTACTCAACACCAAAAATAAAAAAAGCAATCTGATTAAAAAATGGGCAAAGGATCTGAATAGACACTTCTCCAAAGAGGATATTCAGGTGACAAGATGCTCAATGTCACCAATCTTCAGAGAAATGCAAATTAAAACCATAATTAGATATCACCTCACACTTGTCAGAATGACCATCATCAATAAATCAACAAACTACAAGTGTTGGCAAGGATGTGGAGAAAAGGAATTCCTCATACACTGTTAGTGGGAATGTAGATTGATACAGCCACTGTGGAAAGCAGTATGAAGTTTCCTCAAAAAATTAAAAATGGAACTGACTTCTGACCCTCTAATTCCAGTTCTGGAGATATATTAGAAGAAAACCGAAACACTGATTCGAAAGAGAATATGCACCCCTGTGTTCATAGCAGCATTATTTACATCAGCAAAGATTTGGAAACATCCCCAGGGCCCATCAGTAGATAACTGAATTTAAAAAGCTGTGATGTATTTACACAACGGACTACTACTCACTGGGAAAAAAAAAAAAGAAGGAAATCTTACCTTTTATGACAGCCTGAATGGACCTGGAGAGTATTGTGCTAAGTGAAATATGATTTTGCTTATATGTGGAAACTAATAAGTAAAATAAACTAACAAACCACACTGAAACAGACTCATATATACAGAGAACAGACTGACAGCTATCAGAGGGGAAGGGGTTAGTGGGCTGGGTACAATAGGTGAAGGGATTAAGGTGGGAGAAAACCTCATAGACACAGACAACAGTATGGTGATTACCAGCGGGAAAGGGAGAGGACGGTGGGAAAAGCTAAAGGAGGATAAAGGGAAGATAAATGGGTGAGGAAAGGAGACTTGACTTGAGGTGGCAAATACCCAATAAAGTATACAGATTATGTATTATAGAATTGTACACTTGAAACCTATAATTTTATTAACTAATATAAACTCAATGAAATATATTTTTAAAAGATTCACATAATATCAAATTCATCCCTAAAAGCAGTCTTTGAAAGGAGAAAATAAAGATAGAAGGAGCAGAGATTATTTTATAAGTCTTAAGAGCTCTAATGCCTGGGAAAGTGAGATAAAGGGGTCCCACACTAGAAATAAAAGTGTGTGAGAGAAAGTGGGGTGCCAAAGAGGAATCTTACATGCTTTAAAATATTGAAACATATTTTAAAAATACATGTATAATTTGTGGGCTATAAATCACAAAGATGCTATTTTTCAGTCTTTTCAATAGCCATGAGATGGCCATTAGTTAATTAGAAGTATAAGCACAGTTTTCTAGAAGTTAAATATTAATAAACCTGAGGTTTGTGGTTCCTTAAAATTTTTCTCTAGGTGCTTTATAAAAATTGGATCACTCTCCAAAGTACAAGTAAATTTGTCTGGACTTTCTGGCAATTTACCAACCTATCAGGGCTTCATTTGGAGACTATTGATAGATATATCTAGCATTTGAATGTTAGTGTTTGGCCAATATCTATAGACCCAAGAAAATTAACAAGTGCTACATAACCAGCACAATTGTTCCAGAAAACCATGGCCCATCAGAGTAGTAGATTTTACTACCTACTTTATATCACTTATATTCTTGAATATCCCTCCATGATCCTAAAAGATACTCTGAAACCAATTCTTATACCAGAGATAGATTCCATATCAGCAACTCAGAAAAGAGGTCGGTGGCGGGGGGGCGGAGGGGGGGAGCTTATACTCCCTGAAAGCTAAGTTGCTCACTTTGTTCACCAACAAACTTTATAAGTAACTGAGTGGCACACAACCAAAAGGAAGTTGGAAACTAAGTAAATACAGTCTCTTTAGGACACTCAGGGGATCTTTGGAGAGCAATATAGGGGAGAGATCAACCAAAGGACTTGTATGGATGCATATAAGCATAACCAATGGACACAGACACCAGGGGGATGAGGGCATAAACGGGAGTGGGGGGGGCGGCAATGGGGGAATAAGGACACATATGTAATACCTTAATCAATAAAGCAAAAAAACGAAGATGCTTGCTGATACTCTCAAATCAAAATCAACATCTAATGAACAGAATAAACTGATGAACAAAATAGATCCAGAAACATAGAGGCATGGAACAGACTGAGGGAAGACAGAGGTAGGTGGGTGGGCGGGAAGAGATTAACTGGGGAATTTATATGCATATATGCATAACCTATGGGTACAGACAATAGTGGGGTGAAAGCCTGGGAGGGGCAGGTGCAGGGTAGATGAGGTCAGTGGGGGGAAAAGGGAGACATCTGTAATATTTTCAACAATAAAGATACATTTTAAAAAAAAAATGGTGACACCAAAAACAAAATCAACATTGTATTTCACTGAGCTCCTGGTTTTAATTACACAACCAACTTTTCTGTTACCACCACCATCCTGTGGGATTAAGAAAAGGGCTTTTCCCATTTACCCCCCAGCATAAATTGTTCCTTTCCTGCTGTCAATCATACCTCTTATTATATTTATTTTCTTCTCCCACAAACCTCTCTGACATTTCTCATGAGCTTTTGGAGGAGATGCTTGACACTTCGCAGAAGGGGGAAAGCTGGTATTATCTGTCCTCAGCACACGCCCTCGGACCATGAGGAGACCCAGTGTATTCCGTTTGCACAGATGGCCTGGAAAAACCCACCAGCCTCGGCTAATGAGGGTACACTTGAAATGATGGCAGATTTCGAAGACTCTAGTTTTTCATGCGCTGCTTCTGCGTGGAAGCCTCCCACTACCCATCTGTCTACACTTGAGCCTTTGCTACTAATCAGGAGGACTTGTTGACCTTGGGCACAGAAGACGATTGTCTTGACATTATTATCATTATTCCTTACTAAGAGAAATTAGACCAAGGTCCTCAGGGGTGAGGGAGGGGTGAAGGAGGGTGAGGGACTAGCAGAGCTTCCAGGTTGCTAGGTTCTCTTCTCTGTGTTCCAGAAACGTGGACCCACTCAAACCAACATCTCTGGGTAATATTCCCAAGCAGGTTAATTAAGCGTGATTTTTTTTCTGATGCTAACCATTGTGTAGCTTCAGAAATCTCTTTTTAAATCTATCCAGTTAGATAGAATCACTCATTCCTCCATGCTCTCTCATAACATTTTTTTTTCACTCTGACTTATAAAATGATTATATTCCAACCAGTCTGGTACACTGGATGGTAATCTTCTTAAAGACAGGACACACCTTAATCACCTGTAGCCATCAGAGCCCTGCACACAGCTAAGGCATTTGGCAACCAGTAGGTTCTCATGAAATACCTGCTCATATTTCAGGGACATGCATCAGGACTCACTCCTCTTATATCAGTATTTAGAGCTACAAAAGAGCTCAGAGAGAATCAAGCCTTTTAAAATCGCTTTGGTTTTGACTCTGATATTTTTAGCTATATTGCAAATACCCACCTCTTAGCCAATATTTTTGTAGCTTTACATGTTTTTATGTTTTTATTTGTCACATTTATTCATGATATAGGGTTATTTGACACTTTTTAAACAATGAAAATCTCTAGATTGACAGGCAATCTTTCTTTTAGTTTATTTGGCTGAGAAAGAAAAGGTAAAATGTCTTGCCTTCACTTCAGGCTAGTATAGCTGTTGCTGAGGCTCTTGCTCTTAATCAGTGAATCAGCCAATCAAAAGATAAAGTTAGTTTTACAAAATATGTAGGGGGTAGAAAGTGACCTAAAGAAAATGATCAGCAAAAATCATGGACTAGAGAGCGAGTTTTGATTTTAGGAGGCCAATCATACATTCAGCCAGTTTTAACTGAGCACCTACTATATGCATGAACTATTTTTCCCTCTTTTGAACTTCCTGTATCAAGGGCAACTGATATTAATAAAGCATTAAACACATTTAGACAGAAGAAATTACTTTAATTACCCACTATTAACAGTTTGAGGGATTCACCAACACTCTCTATCAGTCTATAAAACTTCCTGACCAATGCTCAGTCTAATCACTCTTCATCTGAATACTCAGCTCCTCTGTTCTGTCAATTTTGCTATAAGCTTTCTAAGACTGAATTGTGTTTGTTCCCAAGCCCAGTGATGCCAGCTATATAATTTATCATCCTATCTAATAAAAGAGAAACATGGTAATTAGCATACGACCGCTACCCTTCCCATTGGCTAATCAGGGCGATATGCAAATTAACTGTCAGCCAAGATGGCAGCAGGCAGCTGGAAATGAACATGAGGCTTCCTTGCTTCAGTGACGGAGGACTCCAACGTTCTCCGCTGACCGCTGCAGGCCTCTGAGCTGCAACTCTAGGCAACTATGTAACAAATATAGAAGCTAAACAAAACCCCAGAAACCTGCTTTAGTCACAGGGCTTCAGCCAGCAGGATTGCAACATTGTTTCAAATACAGAAGGTAAACAAAGGCCAGAAACCTGCTTTCAGCAGCGGAGGCCTAAGACCTGGAGCCAAGCCTCAGAGCTAAAGCTGGCCCAGAATAAAAAGAAAAAGAAAAAAAAGGAGCGGTTGGGAGCTTCAGTCACCCGCCAGCCTGAAAACAGCCCTCAGCCCCTCACCCAGGCTGGCCAGGCATCCCAGTGGGGACCCCCACCATGAAGGGTGTGTGACCAGCTGCAAACAGCCATCATCCCCTCACCCAGGCTGGCCAGGCTCCCCAGTTGGGGACCCCCACCCTGACCCAGGACACCCTTCAGGGCAAACCAGCCAGCCCCCACCCGTGCACCAGGACTCTATATAGTAAAAGGGTAATATGCCTCCCAGCACCAGGATCAGCGGAGCCGCAAGGCCTCCTGGCACCGGGATCAGCATGACAGGGGGCAGCGCCCAAACCCCCTGATCACCCTGCGTTTCTGTGTGAGACAGGGAGCGGGGCCACAACCTCCCTATCGGCCCTGCTCTGTTCGTGACAGGGGAAGGCGCCCCAACCCCCTGATCAGCCCTGCTCTGTGCATGACAGGGTACGGAGCCCCAGCCCCCTGATGGGCCCTGCTCTGTGAGTGACAGGGGACAGCACTCCAACCCCCTGATTGGCCCTGCTCTGTGCGTGACAGGGGGTGGCGCCGCAACCTCCCCATCGACCCTGCCTTGAGTGTGACAGGGGGCGGTGCCCCACCCCCCAATCAGCCCTACCCTGAGCGTGACTGAGGGTGGCATCGCAACCTCCTGATCCGCCCTGCTCTGTGCATGACAGAGGCGGTGCCCCAACTCCCCAATCGGCCCTGCTCTGAGCCTGACCAGGGGCTGCACCTAGGGATTGGGCCTGCCCTCTGCCACCCGGGAGCAGGCCTAAGCCAGCAGGTCATTATCTCCCAAGGGGTCCCAGACTGCGAGAGGACACAGACCGGGCTAAGGGACCCCCCTTCCCCCCAAGTGCACAAATTTTTGTGCACCGGGCCTCTAGTAATTATATAACTTTACACAAATTTATAAAATAAGGGTGTGAGAATAGCTGTTTCTATGAAAGGTATATAAATACAATAAAGTGAGCTACTAAAAAGTCTATTAAATTAAGTGTAGTTACAGCACTATAAAAGACTGGGTAGAAAAACATAAAATATAGAAGATTCTCTTTTTAGATTGCCTCCCGAATGTTATTTAGTACTCTTTACTTAAAAAAAACCCTAGAAAATGTACATGCTGCATTTTGTGTGTGATGATTCAAGAAAGATGATGGAGGACTCCAGTCAGTGGACAAAGACTCAAACAAAAAGCGTGGTTCTACATCTAAGATTGGAAAACAGATGTATACTTATGTTTTAACTTAAAATATTTAAACACGTTTTTTATTTCTCCCCCCTACTTCACTGCTTTAAAAGACTTGATTATCCAACTACCAGTCTTGGGTGATTGAGATGAAAATGTAAAGTGCTTCTGACATGTATCCCTGAGGTTAGACTGGACATTATCCTTTTTCTGGCCACTTCACCCAAAGAATACGCAGACATTCAGTGATTCGGGGAAACCTTGTTTGCAGATTTATGAGTAATAAATGACAAATTAGTTATAAGAATTACTTAATATTTTAAGCACACACTCCCTTAAACCTTTTGGTATTTTTCATAAAATGTTAAATATATGTACCTATTTTATGCCATAGACATTACCTATTTAGAACTCAATGCAATGCAGGAAAGAGTTCACAGAACTTTATGAGCTCCTGAAAAGGCTCCAAGGACAGAAGTCTAACCAAATTTTCTACTTTCCGGAATCAGGCAGGGAGAGCTCTACGCTGCTGTAGCAGGGATTGCATTCCTAAGATCAATCACTAAGTGTAACCTCCAAAATTTTCATGATGAAATGTATAAATGGAAACATAAAATTTATGAATTTTTATTAATAACTATGAAAAGCTGATAGAAATTTACATATTATGCTGGGAACAGCTAATGATTACTTAATTAAAGTTATGGTACTTGCTATGAAGAAAATGTACGGTGGAAAGGTCCGCTACAGGAGGGCTCACGCTGGTCAGGGTACCCATGGAAGGCAGTGTTGTGTTATGGCTAGAAGGATGAGTAGGAGCCAGCCCAGCCATGTTGGAAGGAGCAAGGAGTTGGAGAAGAGCAGCTTCGGTGACAGGAATAGTACGTGCAAAGGCCCTGAGGCAGGAAGAAACTGACATTTTAAAGAAACTGCATAGCCTGTTTGAGTCCAGATTTACTGGAGCAGAAGGGGAATGCTGGGAGGTGAAGACAATGGGACAGGACAGAAGGATGATGGGTGACATAAGAGACAGGGGGAGATAAGAAAGGGTGAAGAAGCAGGACATGCTCCTTAGTTCATATAAGTTGTAGCCAGGTTCCCTTCCAAGGACTTGAGAATCCAGATAGTCACCCAGTGAAAACCAATTGAGACCTGGTGACTACTTCCTCTCTTCTGTTGTAGAAGAAATCAATTTACGCTTATTTCCTGGATTATCAATATGATTGTGTATATGCCAAGCACAGCCGCCCTGCAGTCAGACTATTCCTGTAGTTACCACATTGAAACCCAAGTCTCCCACCTTATACCCACTCCTTTCAGCTACTTCAGAGACTATTTCAGTGCTGCACAGCGCTTGCCTTTGCTAAAACACTCCCCACTTCACTCCCCCAGCTCAGCTCCCTACGCCCCCCACCCCCACGCCTTCCTAGTCCTCCTATCATTCCACACACACACACACACACACACACACACACACACACACACACACACATATTTACCCAGGCCTCCAGCCAGGAAAAGTTGCTAAGCCCTGTCCTCTGAAACTTCACAGCACATTTGCTTTAATACCAAAAGGGGATTCATCTCGGCCAACGAGAAGCAAATGAATATGCAGAGATTTGCCACTTGCTATAAAGCACTGCCAACAGTTTCCAGGGCTGTGTTCTCTTCTGCTTCTGTCATCAATTACAAAGGTGCAGTTCATGAGGGCATTCTCCCCTTGCGAAAATGGAAAGAAGCAAGCAGCTCCCTGAAGAGGCACAAAGCTCTTCTGAGAAATGTCTAGCAGACAGAGCTTCTTACAGTAACACTTTATTGTAATGGACCTTTAATGCAGAATTGACAATGGAACTCCCACTGAAGCCCTCACAGCAGCCTATTTACCCTCAATAAAAATGACGAGATTGCCAGAGATTGGTCACAACCAAGACACCAATTTTGGAGACTACCCAGGGGAGGGAGAGGGGAAAGAGAATCACCCTCCCTGTGCTTCCCTATCTATTCTCTCTTCATCCCTGCGCCCTCCAATCCGACTCTCCATTTCCTTATTTAGAGGAGCATCCCTCACACAGTTTGGGAATTATTCCTCTGCAGAGACGCCATGGGTATCAGCTTTCTGAGAACCAGATTGTTCTTTCCAGAAACCAGAGGGAGCCTGGTTGGTCTGAATGCTCTCTTGTGGGTGAGCCAAGGAGCTGTGGAAGGCAGCTCATGACTAACCAGCGTGACACGGCTCATATAAATGCTTAGCATCCACTCATCACTCGCGGCAGATTGAAGGTAATGTTGTAAGAGGTTTACAAGCTGCTGGGAAATTGTGGGTTTGCAAAATGTTCTTTAAACCTTTTGAAATTCAAATTCCATTTCAGCAGAGATGTTGGAATGGTAACATGAGGAACAAAGGACTGACAGTTCACCCCATTCATCACAGCCCCTCCTGCCCTCCCCCCTGCCCACCACCTCGCCCTTCAGATGGACAGTTGGTTGGTTGAGTTGCTAAAGGCCCACCACGGGCCAGTGTGGGAGGAAGTCACGGGGGCAGGGAGAGCTGACATTCGAAACAGCCTGGCTGAGAGTCTGCTGTCGTGTGGCTGGGGGGGGGTGCCAGGCTGCTTGGTAGCTGGAGCCAAGAACAAATGTGGGTAATGTGAACGCTATTTTATTAAAGCAAGGGAAGTGTAAGGAGCAGCCTAGTGAGGTCACCATACACAGCCATGGCGAGGCGCGCTGTGGCCTGCCCTGCTGGCATCCACCTGCTCCTACCTGAGCACACTGTAATATCTCCCCAGGATCTAGATTGTGATGACACTAGGGAATAAAAAGATAGTGAGTGTGACCAGGCAGGACTTTGAGAAAGCCATGAGGTAAAAATGTCCAGTTAGCCCAGATAAACAGGAGGTCAGAGGTCAAGCTGATAAAGGAAACAGGCAGACGAAGTGGTCAGTCTAAGGAATCTGTCAGTATATCACTAAGCACCTGGGCCCTGCAACCATACAGCTCAAGGTTCACAGTCTTCTCCTGCCATTTGCTATTTTGTGGGACCTTCAATGTGTTACTTCTCTATTAAATGAAGCCAATGGTAGCATCTAGCTCATAAGGCTGCCTATGTTAAATAAGATGACCCGCTGATAGTGCTTAATCCAGTGACTACTATATTGTAACACAAATTGTAGCTATCATTATTTGTGTGTGTTAAGAGAAGCCTGACAACATCACCCCCTGCCAAAATGCATCGGTTTCCATAAGCTTCTATTCTTTTGTTTGAGATGTTCTGAATATACATGTTAGCATGTCCATGCACCTGCAATGATTACATAAATTCCTTAATCCTTGTCTTCATTGATTTTTCCCTTTAATTTATCATCCTCCAATTCTTTCTCAGTTTAGCTGTCACTTGATATTAGATGTTGATTGGCGAAAAAGTGGCTACTTCAGATAAACTGGTATTTGCCTGAGATAAACAACTTAGGCCATCTGTAAGGATTGATGAATCGTCTGGGTTTGAGTCTGGTCAAATACGCAGAGTTCCAAGATAAGATGGAAACACACCAGATCCAGTCCTATCCTGTCTCTGATTAAACAGCAGAAAGGGGAAGGTCTGGAAGTGATGGAGAAATATGATGCCTCTTGTTAGAAGAGGAGGAAGAAATGGGGGCATGGTCTCTGACACCCACTGATGTTGAGGTCCTATTCCAGGAAGAGCATTGCAGTGGAACCTACAGAAAATAGCAAGGCACCATGCAATTCTGCTCTCTCCCACATTCAAAATTACTAAGACAAAAGTCACACTCTTTAATACCAACCTAAGAGAAATGTTTATTACAAAAAATGAATAATTATTTATTTCCAAAAAACTGCATAATTATTTAACACACTTTTTCAAATAGCTCAAGCTGTTTATGAAAAGGCTAAAAAATACCAGACATTATTTTACTCTAATAAAACCCAAGTGTTTTACTACTAACTTTTAACTCACTTATCTGATTTGGCCTAGCAGTCTCTAGAATAAATCGATGCTAGATTGTCATCAGAGGCTCTATAAAATCCTTTATCAAAGTCCTAACCAATTTACCATGTTTAGATTCCCCAACTCAGGAATGGAGTATCTAAATCTCCTTTCAATTAGCCATCTTGAGAATGGTTACCCCAGTCCTATTGGCACAAACTACATTTCTGAAGAGCACGTTAGAAAGGAAGGCAGAGAGAGAGGAATGATACGAAATGCCACATTCTTAATGTAGAGCGCTAGCCTATCATGGAATAATGGCTGCCGCTCAACCTCCAGACACCTTAGTTCTCCTCTGTGGAGACGTGAGTAGAGATGGGGTAAGAGACCTAAACAGTTACTGTAGGGAAATCCCTGAGTGTGTAAGAGTTGGGGAGAGGGTCAAAATGGATTTGGGAAATATAATTCTTAGGATGGGGTCCACATCAACCTCTTCCCTGTCAAGTAGGGCTGGATGATCTGAAGCTGTCACTTCTCCAGTTCCAGACCTGTCTACTCCTCCTTCCCAGCCCCCACCACTGTGTCACCACAGATAGAACTTCTGCTGTTACTCCTCCACCACCCTCTCCTCTCAGTTCAGACAAGCCTTCCCCTCCACTTAGAACAATCTTATTTCTTCTCTTTACCTGGGTAACAGCTGCTGATCCTTCCAATCTCAGCTTAGACACCTCCTCCTTTAAGAACCTTCCCAGTCCTACCAATTAATTGTCATTATGTACCTTCCATACGTGATTCTCTGGCAGAGTATGCATCCTCTATCTCAGTATCTATTATGCATCTATTAGTTAACACTTTGGTTACAACACATGGAAATCAGCTTGAGAGAATGTAAGTAATGTATACACGTGGTGGAATCAAAATCGGGGCAGGGTTGAAATCAGGTCTTAGGAAAGGACTAGAACCAGAGATTGAAAGTTGATAGGATTCTTCTTCCTTCAGGTTTTGACTAATTTCTGCATATCCTATTCTTCCCTGACAGTTTCTACAAACCAGCTTTCTCTGCACTCTAGTCATATGGCGGGCCACATGCAAAAACTAAATGTCCCTGAATGACAATCCAAAATTTCTGCCATAATCGTATTGGCTCTAATTAAATTAGGCATTAACAGAAGGCTCATTTTAGAGAAGAAAGCAATATCTATGGGATAAGTCGTTGCCCTAAAGCTATACAGTACCATACTATTTATAATTGCCTCCTTGATGTCTGTATCCTTGGTCATCAGTAAGCTTTGTAAAAGTAGGTCCATCTACTCTGTCTATCTTGGTCACCATTGCATCCTCATGAAACTGTGCCAGACACACTAAAAATGCTCAATTTGTGATATATTTGTGATATAAAAGAAACACCCATACAATTCCCTTCATGCCAATGGCTTTCTTTTTCCTATGTCCCAAACTCACACACTAGCTCTATCATTAATTACTACCTACTGCAGATAATGATCTATATTTCTTTTATATTTTAACCTCTATAAACTCTCCCCTTATTCTCCACAAACACTCTCATGGACTTTGCACTTTACATATCTCTCCACCTGAAATAGCAATATGAATTACAAATTATTTATATCTGACTATGTTGCAAGCATAGTGATAGGCATATAACATATTTTTTGTCTAATCTTATAACACTCAATATTTTCCCTAGTTAAAACTCAGAAATAACTGAATAACTTGTTCAAGGTCACAACTAATAAATAACCTTAGTCCATCTGAGTCCAAAACTTGATATCTTTCTACCTTCTAATCTTTCTACTCATGTAACCTACTAGGCTGAAAGCTTCTCAAATCCAGTAACCATTACTACATTTATTGCTATATCTCCAGAATTTAGTACATTTTACATTTTATATAAACATATCAAATATGCTCAGTTCATATTTTTTGAGGAATGAATTAATTAATTAATGAGTACATGGACTCTATTGGGGGAAAATATACACTCAACATTGGTAAAGGTTAATTCCAGCCTAACAATTTTATAGTCTTTATGTGCCAACAAAATAATTAGCTCAGTTGAAAACAATTTTATTAGTGGTTTTATAAAGTTGACATGGCTGGAGTACCAGATTTGATCAGATAAAACCTCTCATTAAGAAAAAATATAAAATCTATACATAATATAAAATAAAAATAAAACAGCAGCTATTTAAAGCTTTGGAAACAACCAAGGTATCTAAGACTTTAAGAGCAGAGATATAAAAGAAAACAGAATCTCAGAGAAGGGAGCTTAACATAGTACGCAGCTTCTGCCCTTTCAACATTTGGTGAATTCTAAGATTTTGGAAGTAGGAGACCAATAAATTAGACAAATGCAGCTAGTAAAAGTCTAAAAAGAATAGGCAGTCACCCTAACCGGTTTGGCTCAGTGGATAGAGCGTCGGCCTGGGGACTGAAGGGTCCCATGTTCGATTCCAGTCAAGGGCATGTACCTTGGTTGCGGGCACATCCCCAGTAGGGGGTGTGCAGGAGGCAGCTGATCGATGTTTCTAACTCTCAATCCCTCTTCCTTCCTCTCTATAAAATATATATATATATCAAAAATATATTTTAAAAAAAAGAATAGGCAGAGCACAGTGGACTTTTAGAGCAGTGAAACTATTCTGTGGATACTACATGTCATTATACATCCCAAACCACAGAACCCTGGTGTAAACTATGAACTTTGGGTGATAATAATGTGTCAATGTCAATGATGTGTCGGTTGTAACAAATGCACCACTCTAGTACAGATTCCTTGGGAGGATGGTTTTGTGGTGGGACATGGAGTATGAGGGACTCTCAGTACTTTGCATTCAATTTTGCTGTGAACCTACAGCAAAAACCCAACTTTATTAATAATAATTTTAAAAAGCCAAGAAGAGCTTTTAACAGTAACAAGGAGCTGGGGAGAAATAAATTTGCATTCAGGACGGGACTCTGGTTGACATTTGAGATTTTTGAACAGGAAACAAGAGCCAAGAGAATAATGGCTCTGTAGAGTGCAGTGAAAAATAAAGAGGATGAAATATATTTATTTTGATATAGAAGACTTAAATAATGTTACCAAAATATGTCTATAATTATTAAATCTCTATTATTAATGGGAAACAGGTGACATGTGGTTGCTTTATTTGTTGTCATAAACAATTTTTGGATGGCTTCATACCTATTTTTTCTTATTCTGAAAAGCTTGTGCAGCCCAATATTAGCTTAATACAGCACTTCTCAAGTTTTCCCAGGTTGACACAGTGGAAATACATTGCCAGGAGGATTTATATGTTGATAGGAAAACTTTCAAAGCCAAAAAGATATAACAAGTCAGTTTGAGATGGAGGACCAACCTCCCACACACACTATCCCAATTGTCATCATCTGGCTTATTGCGGAACAATGGGAAAAAACAGGCAAACATTTAAAATAAAAAGAATAAGTGATTATAAGAATAAGTGGTTCTCTTATCAAACCATCAGCTAAGTGAGTTCCTGGGCTACAATAAATCCACAGAGCAGTCCAGAGAGATATGGCTTCTTACCAACATGTTTATCTACTGATTTTTATGTGAAGCCAGAGGCTTCTGGACAGTAACTAAGGGTTGGATTATAGAGATGAGCAGACCAGTAGATTGTTCTTTTTTTTTTTTTTTTATTGCTTAAAGTATTACAAAGGGTATTACATATGTATCCATTTTATCCCCCCGCCCTAGACAGTCCCCTAGCCTCCCCTATCACCCAGTGTCTTATGTCCATTGGTTATGCTTATATGCATGCATACAAGTCCTTTAGTTGATCTCTTACCCCCCTACCTCCTGCCCCCCAACCCTCCCCGGCCTTCCCGCTGCAGTTTGACAATCTGTTTGAGGCAGCTCTGCCTCTGTATCTATTATTGTTCAAAAGTTTAGAATGGTCTCTATTGTCCATGAATGAGTGAGATCATGTGGTATTTTTCCTTTATTGACTGGCTTATTTCACTTAGCATAATGCTCTCCAGTTCCATCCATGACGTTGCAAATGGTAAGAGTAGATTGTTCTTTGTGATAGGTAGTGTTTCAGCGTCACAGGATTACATAAGGGACTAGTCAAGTCCTCAGAGATATGCTTGTCATCACAAAATTTTACTTCCTCTTCAGGAGAAACACATGGACATGTCTAGCTTATCTCTGTCTCTCTGGTAATGGAACTTAACTGGTTTAGTTATTTTTGAAATAAATGGCACTATAGTAAATATTGAAAACACATAAGGGAATATCTGGTCTACCAGTCTTTTACTTAGTCCCAAAGTCATAAAATACAGAGCATTCCATATACTGGTGGACACCAAGTTACTTCCAAGTCTCTTTCACAGTCAATAAAATGATATATTTGATGCATGCTGATACACACACTTTGTATACTTTTAGAGAGACAAATTTAATATAGTTGTAGAAATATAAAATATGTATTTGATGTAATTGAAACAGAAGTCCTCAATTATGTAACTGTTTTAATCATCATACATTCGATAAGTAGTTGATTAGTGTTATTCCTAGAGCATTGCTTCCCACTTACCATACATGAGAGTTGGGGAGGTGAGATAATTTTAGGGGCTATATGGATAAATACTCTTTATTTTTACTTTTGGTTATAAATTTCTGTTAGTGTGTGAATACATATATAGAAAGACATATAAACATAAACACACACAAACACCTAGCACATCAAATACCCAATATAAACTTTTAATAAACATGTTTACATTTAAAAAGTGAGTTGACTTAAAGAAAAATGTTAAATAATGTGATAAGCAGAATTCTCAAACAATATTCAAAATCACATCCTATGGTGTGTATGCCCCGTGTAATTCCCTCCCCTTGAGAATGAGAGGAAACTGTGACTAGGATGGAATAGACACTCCCGTGACTCATTATCTAATGTCTACAATGTCATAGTAGATTAGGGGTCTCTCCAATTGACCTTGAAGAAGTGTGTCATTTGATAGGCAGTAAGAAAGCAGGAATCTCAGTTCTACAATCTCAAAAATCTGAATTCTTTCAAAACTTGAATGAGTTTGGAAGAAGACACTAGCCTCCAAATGAGACACTGATACCTGTAACACCTTGATTTCAGCCTTGTAAGAACCTGAGCAGAGAATCGAGCTAAACTGAGCCCACTAAGTGTGTGGTAATTTGTTGCTCAGCAAGAGAAAACTTGGGGTTAATAATAAAACAAGTGGTATAAAGCAATAGCAAAAACCATGAAGGTGGTGACTCTAATAACTGAGCTTTGAAAATATTGCCCACAGCAGGAGACAGAACTACGTAATTTAGATTCAGAGAAGAGCCCCTGCCTTGGCTCTTGCATGTTAGAGTCATCAATACACACAAAATGAGCACACACCTGGGCTCCTCTCTCACTGGTCCCAGCATTCTGCCTCTGCCCATTATAGTCTATAGGTCTAGTTAGGCCTAAACATCGCTCTCATGGCTAATACCACTTAGACCCCAGGAAATGCTTCTACTGATTTCTCACCCAATAGCCTTGGTGAGATAAACAAAAACCTGAGAGTTGCGAGGTTGTATATGTTGTGCTGCTCCTGGTAGCAGAAACAGCCAATGCAAAGATAATGGAATGGGGGAAGCTTAGGTAGAAGACAAATCAAATAACTTGTGAAATCTTTCTCTTAGCACAAACACAAGTCCTCCTTGCATAACAAAATATTGTTTCCAGTAGTGTCAAACAGCTCTTTTGTGCTTCTCTTCAGGTTTTAAGTAATTTTACAAAGTATTAAATAACATTTAATTAAATATCAATATCAAAAATATTCAATAACACAATAAGAATGTAATCAATAAAACCCAGGCTGGGGAAAATTCTATCAGATGAGCAAGGTGATTCCTTCAACAAACAAAATGAAAGGAAGCAAATGAGAGAAACAGAGAGACAGAGAAAAGGAGAGGGAAGCATAAAGATAAAAAGGCATTTCCACAATTGCAATGTGTGACCGTTATTTGGATTTTGATTCAAACTATTAAACATATATGTAACATTTGATATAATTAGAATATTAAACATTTGCTAATCTTCTGCTGATATTAAAGAATTATTGTCATGTTTTAAGTATAATAATGATGTGTGTTATGTTAAAATTTTATTATCTTTAGAGACAATACTGATGTATTTACAATCAAATTATATGACAGGTGTGATTTACTTTAAAATAATTGGGGCAAGGGTAGAAGGTGAGATGAAATAAGATTGTCCATGAGCTGATCAATTATTGCAGCTAGATAAGAGGTTTATGGGGAGTCATTATGCTATTTGTCTACTTTTTTTGTTTGAAGTTCTCCATAATCAAAAGTTCCTTTTTTAAAAAGGAAAAGATTTTTAACTAAAATCTTGCAATTCAGTTTAACTTAATTTCATTTAGAATTTTTATATTTATTAATAAGTTTCCCTTCTAATCTTAGTAATTTTGAATAATTTAGAGAAAAACTAACTGTCTTAAAAGTAAATAATTTTAATGATGAAAAATATTACATTTACTCAAACTTACATTATTGGTAAAAATATTTTCAAGTTTTGTAAGCTTTGAGTACATATATATATATTCTTTCTTAATCCTTTAGATTCTTGAGAATTAGTACAAATTGAAAGCATAATAGAAATGTAAAATACAAAAAGAGAGCTCAGAAAAGAATAAAATGCTGAGAGAAAAATAGAAATAAACATTTTCCAAAAAAATAGTTTCTTAAACTTTTTATAATTAGGAACAATGAGAATGGATTTGTGTTAAACATAACACACATAAGTATCAGGATATTATACATTTGATGTAATTACTCATCAAAACAATGAAAATGAGCAAAATAATTTGTGTCATCAAGTATTCAATTTGAACAGAACCCATAAAATCCCTGTATTTTTACATCTTTTACTGCATGAAAGTAAATTACTAAAGATGATGAGAATGTGTGAGCACTTCAGTTTGACTCTTGCTTTGGCCCTGTGCTGGGAAATGTTGGGAATGAGGATTGCCAGGAGATATGCAATATCTCCCTTAGGTGGTATATACTCTCTCTTATTTTATTTTTATGTATTTTTACTGACTTCAAAAAGGAAGGGAGAGGAAGAGAAAGATAGAAACATTAATGATGAGAGAGAATCATTGATCAGCTGCCTCCTCCACTTCCCACACTGGAGGTTGAGGCTACAACCAGGGCTGGCTGCAAATTGAACCATCACCTCTTGGTTCATAGGTTAATGCTCAATCACTGAACCATGGGCAAGGTATATAGTCCCTTTTAGAAAACATTTACCCAAAATAATGTTAATAAAATATATTAAGTTCAAACATTATATTTTATATTACAGGAGTTCAAAGAAGAAAGAGAATTGTAAAGCTCTAACAATATTAAAAATTAGAGCAGGCTCATGGGAGGAGGTAGGACTTGTCTGAGCTTTGGTGGAAAGAAGAATCCCATTAGATGGAGAAGGAAGGTCATTTCAGACACACGAATTCACTTAAGTATCGATGTGAGGATGAGGGGTCCAGATAGTCTATGGGGACTCTGATTAACGAAGACAGGTCTCAATCAATTTTACACCAAATGTAAGCTGGATTAGTCTGGCCCTGCTAAGTACCTTATTCAGGAACTGAAATGTTATAGCAGCAACATGGCTACCAGAGGAAATGAAATGGAAGCCTATAAACCCTGAAGTGTAGAGCAGGAACGCAAATTCAGAGAGCTAAGTATAGTTTTATTTTGGGACTGGACCATAAAGGTGACTTAGGTAGACCCAAGGGCCAGGGTTCTGTATGCATGTGTGCGGGCCCTTAGTGATCATTAACTTTTGAGGGGGAAAAAAGTTACATGGTTCTGCAAGTAAAATGATTAAGGTATTTTTTGTAGCTATTTCTGTGTGTCATAAAAACAGCAGGATTTTTTAGAATGGGCTGATGTTCTTTATCCCAGTCCTCCCTGAGGGAATTAAAGAGCTGAGACCTGTAGAATTTATTGGTCTGATGGGATAAGAACATAGTGCCAAAAAGGGGCACACACATTCCCAGTGACTCATTTGAGTCTCTATCTAAATGCAAAGTCTGGTCTAATTTTTTGAAACCACCTTTCTGGTAGACTGTTTAAGAGTTAAGGGATTATAAGAATAAGTCATTGATCTCCCATTTCTGAGGCTAACAAAGAATTTCATATTACTAAAACCAGACATTGCCTTTAAACCCACCGATTTTAACCAAAGGGGGCGAGGGAGGAAGTTGATGTTTGCTCTGTCATAATTTGAAAGCTGTGTAACATTCTTGGGAAGAAAAGAAAGAGAAAACATTAGATCTATGAGAGCATTTGTCCATGCTCTCCTTGAGTAACAGGAAAATTAGATATTACCTTGAACAGAGTGTACAAATGGGATGACCCAAAGCTCTTTGAAGGATGGTCTATCTTTTAAAATAAAGAAGCATGATGTACTGTGTACTTAAAGAAAAACATTGTTTTCAGTCAGAAAATTCCAGGTGGAAGATGAGGTAGTTATAGATGAGATAGTTCCATTGCTATGTTGATGAAATCAAGCCAAATAAATACTTTACAGCTCCTTTGACCACATATTTTGATTAAAGGAATTATAGTAGATGTAGCCTGCCACTAATAAAGATGAAGTTCCCCAATTAAACAAAGCAACTGAGTTTTAAAACAAATATACCAAAAAGGGACATATGTAATACTTTCAACAATAAAGGAGAAGCTAGAACATAAATTGAACTACTAACCCAATCTTGTCAAATATGGAAGGAGTCAGGATAGGAAACAGACTTGAAGTGGGTGACTGGGTGGCCATTGGGATAATTTTAGTAAATCAGTGAGGCCAAAGTTTAATTTTATGAGAAAACATATGCAGGAAATGGAGGTAACTTTCTCAAAAAAAAAAAAAAAAAAGCATGCCCCAAACTGGTTTGGCTCAGTGGATAGAGCATAGGCCTGCGGACTGAAGGGTCCCAGGTTCGATTCCGGTCAAGGGCACATCGATGTTTCTAGCTCTCTATCCCTCTCCCTTCCTCTCTGTAAAAAAATCAATAAAATATTTTTTTAAAAAATAAGGAGGAGGAAACAATGAGCTGGCATTTTCGAAGGGTACTGTGGAAGACTGAGGGAGAGAGGCACAGCTTTCTATCTGGCAACCAGGGCTGAAGTCATCCAACTCTCAGATCCAGAGTCCCTTCTAGGGTAGCGTAGGGAGTTAGACTATTTCTCTACTAGAGAAGCAGGTCCTGGTATTTTTTATTCTCTTCAGCAAATCCTGCTAGCCCCAAATGTAAATGTGATGTGGGATGCAAGCTTAGACACCATTTTACCTCCCAGCATCCTTCCCTCTGTGCCTACCGTAGGTTACAATTTTTTTAAATTAAATTTAGGACACTTGCAAATATTCTGATTTCGCATTGGCTGATGCATATACTTTGTCGGAAATAGAGTAGAACATCATTTAAAGATTGTTTAATTAATACCATATAATGTTGATGATTTACATATAATTACTTTTAAAGGAAAGCTACAAATCCTTTCTTCTTGAATTAATGACCATTTTAAAAATTAATTTAGGCTTAAAGTGAGTCATTTAAGGAATTATTTCTGAAGATACTGAGCTTGAAGTCAGTTACTCTCAGCCTGTTTAAAAGTGATTAAGAGACCAAAATAGCAGTGTAGACAAACACCTCCCACAACCAAATCAAAATTACAACTAAAATACAGAACAACCATTATCCAGAACCACCAGAAAGCTGGCTGAATGGAAGTACTACAGCTAGAGAGGTAAAGAAGAAAGCACACTGACACTGGTAGGAGACAGGGAGGCGTGGAACAGGCTAATCCGGCACCCACGTGGGCTGCTTTTTTAATCGGGAGGGGAGATCGTCTCTGCGGAGGCTGCCCAGAGGAGCAAGTGGTCCCAGCCCCACACCAGACCCCCAGCCCAGGGTCCCAGAGCTGGGATAAGAAGTCCCTGTAACTACAGGCTGTAAAAACCAGTGCAGATTGGGGCTCAGTGACCCAGCTGCTCCATCTGAAATGCCTGCACCACAAATTGAACTTACAAGGTCTTGCTTCTTCTGAGCTCCAGTGCAGGCTGAGGCTCTGGGGGACACTGGATTGTCTGACAACGAGGCAGGAATGCAGAGGTAGCTTTCTCCCAGAAGGAGGTGCTTGCAGGGGTCATTGTTCCTATGCTGGGACCTTCCCATTCACATGACTGATTGGCAGCCATTTCTGTTTGCTCCACCATGGTGATTTCCTGAGCCCTCACCCCATCCAATTTACAACCCCACTCCATCTGCATGCAGCGACTTTTGCATATGCTCTACCCAATACATTGAAAAAACAAAAACAAAAACATAGGGAAGCAGTCAAAATGCAGAGACAAAGAAACACGTCACAAATGAAAGAAATGGAAGAAAGCAATGGATGTTGAGTTCAAAATCATGATTATAAGGTTCCTCAAGAATCTTCTAGAAACCTCCAAGGGACTTAGTGAGACTTTCAAGGATCTTAGTGAGAATGCCAAACACATGGAATAGAACCAGTCAGAAAGTAAGCATACACTGACTGAGATAAAGAATAATATACAGGGATTCAACACTAAACTAGAGGATCCCAAGAATCAAATCAATGATTTGAAATATGAGGAAGCAAAAAACACCCAACCAGAAGAACAAAAAGAAAAAAGAATACAAAAATATGAATATAGTGTAAGGAGCCTCTGGGAAAACTTCAAGTGCACCAACATTTGAATTATGGGGGTGCCAGCAGAAGAGAGAGAGCAAGATATTGAAAAGCTATTTGAAGAAATAATGACAGAAAACTTTCCCTACCTGGTGAAAGAAATAGACTTACAAGTCCAAGAAGCACAGAGAGTCCCAAACAAAAGGAACCCAAAGAGGACCACACCAAGAGACATCATAATTAAAATGTTAAGGGCTAAAGACAAAGAGAGAATCTTAAAAGCAGCAAGAAAAAGCAGTTATTTACCTACAAGGCAGTTCCCATAGGACTGTCAGCTGATTTCTCAACAGAAATGATGCAGGCCAGAAGGGAGTGCCAACAAATATGCAAAGTGATGAATAGCAAGGACCTACAACCAAGATTACTCTACCCAGCAAAGATTACTCTACCCATTCTGTCATTTAGAATTGAAGGTCAGATAAAGAGCTTCACAGACAAGAAACAGCTAAAGTAGTTCATCACCACTAATCCAGTATTAAGTTAAATATTGAAGGGTATTCTTTAAGAAGAGGAAGAAAAAGATCAAAAATATGAACAACAAAATGGCAACAAATACATATCTATCAACAATTGAATCTAAAAATTAAAATAAATGAATAAGAAATCTAATGAACAGAATAAACTGGTGAATAGAATAGAATCAGAGGCATGAAAATGGAACAGCCTGACGATTCTCAGATGGAAGGGGGGGGTGGAGGGGCAAGAAGAGATTAAATAAAGATCTTATATGCATTACCTATGGACACAGACAATAGGGTGGCCTGGGACGAGGAGGTACCCGGGTTGAAGGGGGTTATGGGGGGTGGGGGGGGGCAATAGGGACATCTGTAATAATCGCAACCATAAAGATTTTTTTAAGTGATTAAAATTTTGTACAGATATTTGACTATGCCGTGTTTTTACAGTGTTTTTAAAACCCACTGAGGGACAATCACCTTTTCTCTTTTTGCCATTTCTTCAAAAAATACCCTGAGAAATGTGTCCTTGATCAGAAGCAAGTGATGATCTATGCTAACTATCGTTAGGCGATCTTAAAATGAGTGGTTTGTGTTGGATGTTTTTTCTCTCTTAGCAAAGAAGCTGAGAACCTAGGGAGGAAAATTCTTCAAAGTTCTCTGTGCATTAATCCATCCAAGAAAAAATTCTGCAATTCAGCAAGGAAATCCTTTGGAGTTGGGATCAGACAGTGCACTGCAGCCTTAGTTCATTTTACATTGTCAATTCCAGAAATACAGTCATAATCTATGTTTACTCATTCTTCTCATTCAGAGTCATTAACCCTGGTCTCATCCTTTATGTTAATGCACATGGAAGTCCCACCAGATATAAGCCAGCTTTTCCCCTAATTACCATGCATCCCATATAAACCTGCTCCCTCTCAGAAGAGCTCCGTTTACCCACCCTTATCACCTGCCCACAGTCTGCTCAGCTGCAGGGGATGGTGTGACAAAGGACCGTAAACATGACACAGTCTTTGAAAGATATCAGTAAAATTTTACATTATCATCCTGATGGAGAGGAAAGGAAGGAAGATGCATGAAAAGGTATCAGATTATCTTCTTTTGTAAGAGAGGTTAAATGGATAATTAATTTGCATCTCTGCCTTTCCACAGCCATTTTACACCTGTCTGATAGAATAAATTATAAACCATGAAAAATGAATGGTTTCTTTATTTGGACTTTACTGAATAAAATCTTTGAAAATGTTTGTCTTTTAAAATGATTTCAAAATAATAAGCATCAGGTTCTTGTTTCCATCATAATCAACACCAGCTTCACTTTGATCCATGGAGCAGTGAGTGCCACCTCAAGGTGCCAGGTACTTTGAGGGGGTTGGGATAAACAGATGTGACTCCCCTGATATCAATGTAAGGCAGAGGTATGTGTTGGAGACATTACTGCAGAAGAAGCTAGAATAAGAAGGAAGAAGCTATTATTATCAGCATATCCAGAGAAGACTTTGTACAAGGGCCTAAGGGTCTTGGGCTAGTCTTTAAACTTCTGGTTCAATGTCAGCAGATAGAAATAAAAGGGGAAAGAAAAGTCTGATCATAGGATGAGTAAAAGGGACATATGGGAAGGTAGAAAAGAGGGTGGAGCCAGGTTGTGTAAGACTTGAAATGATATAAAACGTGTTTTGAATTCAACTCTTTAGGCAGAAGAGTCCAGACATTCTTTAAAAAAAAAAAATCCAAGGATAAGTTTATTGATTTTCAGTGAGAGAGGAATGGAGAAAGAGAGAGAGAGAGGAGAGAGAGAGAGAGAGAAACATCTATTGGCTGCCTCCCATATTCCCAAACCAGGGACCTAACTCACAACCCAGGTATGTGCCCTGACCAGGAATGAACCCGCCACCTTTTGGTGTGTGGGAGGACGTTCCAACCAACTGAGCCACATTGGCCAGGGTCAGAACATTTTTATACATGGAGACTTGGTATGATGATAGCTGAGTTTGAGAAAGAAAAATCCAAGAGAAGTTTGGAGGATGGATCACAGGAGAGGTTACTGGTAGTCAGAGACACCAACACCAGTGAGGACTCCAGTTATGGATAAGAGAAGGGGCGGACGGGCTAGACTAAGGCAGGAGGAATAGGAATGGAGAAGCAGGGATCCACAGAAGATGGGAAGGAAGTAGGTTCTTCAGAGCATGGTGATCAAAAAAAAAAGAAAAGGAGAAAGTAAAGATAATGCTGATTCTGATGATGATTTTTTAATGATATCATTAACAAATTGGGGAAGATGAGAGGAGGAGGGATTTTGGAAGAGGAGAAAATGCTCAGCATTTAAAAAAAATAACGGCAAGGTATTAATGAGCATACAAGTAGTAGTTACCCATGAATTATTATTGGGTCATTGGAGCTATGGAGAAAGGAAGGAATAGGAATGTAGATTTTGGAATCATTAGTATAAGGATATTTGTTAAAATATAGAAATGAAGTAAATCTCCAAGATGTTCTAACTTTTAATAACATGGGATACCTACCTATCTTTAGAGAATGAGAGAGAAATGAAGAGTATGAGAAAAATCCAGCAGGAAGAAAAAAAACACACAAATAAACAGGAAAATGCAGAAGCTAAGAGAAGATTTTTTGCCAGTGTCTATGGGCTTGAGAGATACAAGTGGGAGGTGAGAAAGCAGAATCAATCTATGTAAAAAATTAATCTTCCAGAAGGTTAGCTGTGAAAGAAAGAAGAAAAATGGTTAGTAGCCAGAAGGAAGATGTTTTTGAAATAAGCGAATTCCATAAAGATATCACTGAAGGTGCAAGAGAGAGAAGCAAAGAACTAGGATACACTCTGTAAGGTTCCTGCATGAGGCACTATCCTGGGGGTTGTCAAATGCAGTGGTCCAGCTTGCACAGTAAACAAAGAACTCTTGCTAAATTCCGCAATGGAGAAGTAAAGGAGAGCAGGGACCTTGAAAAGCTCTGAAACATTTGCTGGAGGACTAACAAAAAGATTTTAGATCCTAACACCAAAAGGATGGAAAGGGTAAAATCAAGGCTACATATGAAGGGCCTTGCTTGAAAAAGGAGGAAAATAAAGGGAGCCTTTGGGGAAGGAGCTGAGTGTGTCGGAAAGTGGAGCCTGTCAGCTTTACAAAAGGCTTGTACTGGCCCTGAGGGGGAAGTGTGATAGGAAGTCAGATAAATAACAGGGTTTCTGAGTAGCATTGAGGGTGCCGCTGAGATTAGAGAACATTGATTGGTGGTATATCCATTTATATAAAAATTATACCATGTACATGAGTATTGGCTATCCAGCCAAGAGCTAATGCACAAATACAATATTTTATCTCCAGTAATGGTACTTAAATTTTTTTAGTAAACTCCAACAGTCAAACACAATTTTAACTTGACCTCCCTCTCGATGCTGGTGCATTTACTGAACACTGCTTTGTTGCCTTTTACTCACTCAGCATTTTTGTTAGTTTTTAAAAACCAAAAGGAATTGATTTGTTTTTCTCAGCGGTTCTGAAATCACCCCCTACACACACACACACACACACACACACACACACACACACACACACACACTCATTGAGTTGTATTTAGGGGCAAAGGAAGAAAAAAAAGTTTCCATCTTGAACCTGCTTATATTTTGGGCAAGATAAATAATCTTTTAGATATATATTCTTGGGTAGAAAGTGGCCAGCGTGCACATTGAACCAGTGGGAACATGTTGGCTCTAAGCATTGGAAAGCACCTTCATTTGTCCTGATTCTGTGACACTTGTCAGACACCTACCTACCTCTGAGCCCTCTGCCCTCCTGTTGGATTTGGCCAAAAAATCCTATTGAAGAGTAGCAAGCACACAGAGGCAGAGGAGCAGATGGCAATTTGAAAAGCATTTTTCTCTGGGGAGTGGAGGGAGAGTTACAAAAATGGATTCTGCTGTCACCTAAGTTAATTGAATAGGTAGCTCTTGACCTAATGCACCTAAGACAAATGGGTTGGGGGTAGGGTCTGTTATTTGGGAGAATGAGGACATTTTCATTAATACTTTCTGTTTCTATAGCTCTCTTCATAGATGACATATAAGCATTTACCAGTGAACCTTCACTGCGGACCCAAAGTGACAAGCTTTCCTTTGTAGTGATGGCCCATTAGGGAAGGATCATTGGGTCCAGAACCAAGATGTTTGTCTCTAGGCCACTGATGCGAAATGCTGAGGCTCTGGCTGAGGAGTTTGTGGGAGGCAGTGTAAGGCAATTGATTATCAGTTCTGCATTTTCAGTCTTCATAATGCCAGTGACCACAAAGTATTATTGCTGGGCTTTAACTCCAACCGCACTGCACATTTCTCATTTAACAGATCCTCCTGGCATTTAGTGGGAGGAGATACTATCCTGGTTCTTATTCGAGGCCCTGTAACCACACAAGCATTAAATCACAAAGCCTAAAGGTGGCACATAAGGAGAAAACCCCAACCTCAGACCTAATTGGAGCCAGAATACAAAGCAGACAAAAGCAACACTCCTTCTAGCTTTTATTTTCTTTTGTTTAACATAGTTTTATTGATTTCAGAGAGTAGGGGAGAAGGAGAGAGAGAAACATCAATGATGAGAGAGAATCATTGATTGGCTGCCTTCTGCATGTCCCCCACTGGGGATAGAGCCCACTACCTGGGCATGTGCCCTGACTAGGAATGGAACCATGATCAACTGGTTCATAGGTCAATGCCCAACCACTGAACAACACTGGCTGGGCCCCTTGCTTTTCTTTATTCCACCTCCAGGCATTGCATCTTCCTAGCTCTGCCCTATGAGTCTCAATTTCTGAACTACAATTATTACTGTTTTCCTTTTTATTGTTATCTTCATTATCAAAAGAAGCAGTACCCAGCACTGTGTGCTATATTTAGTACCTTAGATGTCTCATTTAAATCTCACATGACTTATGAATGTATAGGGTGGGACAAAAGGAGGCTTACAGTTATTCATATGGAAAATAATAAAACAGTTAATAAAAACACAAGGATAAATTATGTTTTGAATACTCACAACTGAAAACCTACATTTTTGCCCCACCCGGTATGTGTTGGTCTACAAATTCATTTCAAAAGTGCTAAAAGTGCATACATGTTCATCTACACAAAAACTAAGACTGTGTCATCAACTTCCTGTCCCCACTCCTATGTTGGTGTTTAAAACAATGACATGATTTTGGATTCCAGACGAGAGATATGGAAGAATGCCTTAGAAAGCGATGAACACAAAGTATGTATTATTCTCCTAAACTCATTCTGTTCTTTTGGATATATCCTAACTTCTCTCTTGCCTTATTCTCTTATGGTGGCAATCAATATTGCAAATGGAGCAGCCAATCCCAGACCTTTTCTACTGTCTGCACACCTCTCTTACTACTTGCTAGCAATAAGAAGAATGGAGAATGTCATCTGTTTTGAATGACCAATCAGTAATTCGCTTGCCATTTGGAATAGAAGCCTTTTCATTTTGCAGTACACATAAAAATGACTGAAAATAGTGAAAGTGGTAGGAGTCATCGAGATCTACAGATGCTTATTCAACCCATCCCAGTCCCCGTCCTTAGCTGCATTCTGAAAGTCAGATACTGGGCTAATCTTGGCTGAGCCACAATGATTATGGTGGAAAGGGGGGCAGGCCCCGAAACTGATACAGTTTTCCACATCGGTTGCCGAAGAGTAATAGGGCCCATATCAAATCGTTGTTTCAAGGACTCCCTGAAATAAGTATTCCGAAAACTCCATATTTCCATACAAATATTAGGTATTCTTTATTATAACAATTATCCCTCCAGTGTTAATACTGTCCTCTCTCAGTGATTCTTCTTAAAATTCACACTTTATCATGAAGAATAAATGTCATCCCAGTATCCCAAAATAATGCAGAAGGCACTCAACAATCCGTAGTTTATGTTACCCTGCTATGAGATTAGGGAGGCAGCATGGTAAAATGCAAAGCAAATGAGTTAAGAAATGGAAGACAGGGATTGTGATCGGGCTCCTCCCCTCCTAACCCAGCTTCAATGTTCTAATCTATCAAATAGAAAAAATAATACTCTTTGTTTTGTGAGGGTCAACTGAATTTTTTTTAGTGCAAGTGTCTTATAAAGTTATACACTACAGCCCGAGCCAGTTTTTCTCAGTGGATAGAGTGTAGGCCCGTGGACTGAAGTGTCCCGTGTTTGATTCCAGTCTAGGGCACATACCTGGGTTGCAGGCTCATTCCCCAGCCCTGGTCAGGGTGTGTGTGTGCAGGGGGCAACCAATCGATGTGTCTCTTTTACATTGATGTTTTTCTCTCTCTCTATCTTTCCCCCTCCCTTACACACTCTCTCAAAAAAAATCAATTAGCCCTAACTGGTTTGGCTCAGTAGATAGAGCGTTGGCCTGCAGACTGAAGGGTCCCAGGTTCGATTCCAGTCAAGGGCATGTACTTTGATTGTGGGCACATCCCCAGTAGGAGGTGTGCAGGAGGCAGCTGATCGATGTTTCTAACTCTCTATCCCTCTCCCTTCCTCTCTGTAAAAAAAATCAATAAAATATATTTTTGAAAAAATAAAAAATCAAAATCAAAAAATCAATTAAAACATATCCCTGGGTGAGGATTAAATAAATAAATAAATGAACAAACAAACAAAAAAATAAAGTTATACATTACATAAATTCATATTATTGTTATCAATCCTCTAATGATTCTGAAATCTGTGCTTACTGGTAAAAACTAAAGCATTAACAGTTTGTTTATGATCATTCTCATTAGCATCTGATTGTAAGAAGCAACATATTTTCCATTAATACACCCATTTATTTGTTCTTTCCTTTGTAGTGACTAGTAAAAGTTATAGGATAAACCACCTATGGGCTTTTTGTCCTGCCAAAATGCTTCATAGGGTGAAGATATTTGAAAACAATAGGATTAGAAGGTTCATTTCCTACTCTTAACTTAAAAAAAACACACACACAAACTTTATCCTTCCTAAAGAATACAGAGGAAGGATATCAGTGAAATATTCTCTTGCATTTTTATCCAGACATCATTATCATAGCCTACCAGACCTGAAACACACTCAAATATGCTTGATTTAAAACAAAAACAGCAAAGACATAAAACACCAAAATAGGCTAGAGCTATGAGAAATTAAATTCTCTGTTCAATCACATGTTGGCAGCTTTGTTGTGGCAGAGTTGGGACCAGAGCCCTCTCATCTCCTGACTCTCTAGTAAGTTTCTCATCATATCTCATTACTCCTAAAACAGTGCTTATTGTAGCACTTTGTTTCTTGAAAAATGGTGGAAACCATGTGATATAGAACTCTTTGCTGGTAAAGACAGTCATTTATTTTAGCCACGAAGTAGGCTATTTTTATTGTTGTTATTTGCCTGTAGAACCATACAGAACAGAAGCAAATTTCATTTCAGACGATTTTCTCTTTTAATATCAAGACTCCCTCATCAAAAGCAAATGCTGGGAAGGGGTTGGAAAGCAAACTTATTTATACAATAGACACTTATCCAAGGAAATGGGTTGCAGGGAGATTAGCATGTCTTGAATGATGTTATTCCTGAAATGTCAATCAGTCATTACAGTATTTGCTTCTCTCATGGTATTCTCAAAATGGATTATTGTCCCTGAATTTTTAATAATAATTTAGTGGTTCAAAATACTGACAGTGATGTATGACAACAGCCTAAAAAAGTGCTCTGGCTTTCTATATTGCATAAACAGAACACAATTGTATCTCTCTAGCCAGTGTCAGAATTATTCTTGACAAAAAAAAAATGTTGAAGCCATCTGCCAAGAGAAGGTCAAAATCATATATAGAAAATAAATCATGACAAACATGGAATTGGCTAAAGGTTAAGGATTTAAAAGACAAACATATTTGAAAGCACAAATCAACCTTCATATAGAGTAATAATTTAAACAACCCCACCTCTGGATTCTAAATAGCTGATGTAGTATTTACATATGTTTCTAGAAATATTGTAATATTGAGTGGAGCAACAAATTGAAAATGTAACTGGTAAGGATGTTAGAAACTTTTAGCTCCATTAAAGCCTTCCTTATTTTGTACAGTGCTTCAAGACTGGCTAATAACCTGCTTCTTGACTCTAGAGAAGTCCAATAAATATATGAGCTGATTCTAGAAATACCATTCCAGTGACATTCTAGGAATTGTTGGATAAATTGATCATAGATTTGTGGGAAGTAGACAGGACAAGAAGAGTTGACATACACAGTGGCTTCAGACCATGGGGTCCTGGAGGCAGTGCAGTAGCCTCAAATCTCAATGAGTTGTTAATTTCCTGGAGCTCCTAGCATCCATTCAGAGTCTCAGCATCCTGCAATCACTGGCTTGTGCAAAGCCAACACCATGAGTAAGTAAGCTTCATTTGCATGTTCATAGACAAAGGAGACCTCAGGAATCCTATTCCCAGGAAATAAATATTGCGTGAACACAGTGGAACTCTGGCTAAACCAAGACGAAATCTAAAGTCAAAGCATTCTTCCCATTGCTTTCTACATCTTTTTTCTGTTGAAATTAGCATTTATAAAATCACTATTTCCCAGAAGAAAGCTCTACAGAAATAAAAATTAATACAAGAATGGAGTAAAAGAAACTTTATGCACTCGAGTCCTTGACCTGTAACTCTTATATGTCCTGGAATAATAATTGTTTAGATACAACTTCACCATTAAAGTGTAAACTTGAAGATAGGACAGTTGCTATTCATCTGCACACCATGCCTAGAACATCTAATTGCACTGCACATGAACTCTGCTCAATATATATTTGATCATCTATCCATTATAAGCCACACGAAAGTAGCTTATTCTTTATTAGAACTTATTCTTTGCCAATGCAGGGCCAAGCACAGAGTAGGTGCTCTATAAATATTTACTGAATAAATAAATGAGTGAATGCCAAGATGATCCCCAAGCCACCTTCCTTCAGTCCACCCCAAATAATTCCTCTTTACTAAAGTTAGTAGGTTCACTAAATTTAACCCATTTTCATGAAATACTCTATAGTAGGGCTCCTCCTCCACATATACATTTTCTCCATCACAGGTGAGGAAAAACTGTCATTCCTGAGTGGGGCTAATTTTTCTCTATTTCTTAATTTTAAAATCTTAATCCAGGCCAAATTTAAATAATAAAAAACAGAGGTGTTTAAGATGAAAGGGAAAATGTTCTCTTCATTCACACCCTATCCTATTCATTGGAGCTACTTTTATATGTACAAAGTGAGTAGATAAAATAAGGTTCTAGTAGGTTATAATTCAACTACAACTTGCTTGTAATAAAAGATGCAGTTTGGGGGGGGGGAGGTATTAGATTCTCTTCTACCCAGAAAATAGGCAGTAAATGTCCTATCAGACAGTCAAATGTTCATGCCTGTCAATTTGCTGACCAAAGTATTTAAAAAGAATTTTAAACTAAGATAAAGCACAGTCAACAACCCTATGGTATAAGTTAGTTACCCATAATACCACAGTCTCTGAGAGGACCCACAGGCATCCAAAATGACACAAAAATCCCTCCTGTATTTTTTGTATTTTTGGCAGTCAGACTGGCTCATCTAATTTTACAGATGTGGAAGACCTACAGACAGGACTCTCTTTCCAGGTGGCCAGCACGGTCTTCTTTGCAGCCTATTCCAGCTGAGGCACCAGCTGAGGTTCTTCCTACCTCATAGTATCATCTCCCAGAAACCAAGGCCTTGCAATGCCCCTTTGGTAATGTTAGTATCTGTAGGGAGAAGAAAGAGCAGCATCCTCTTTTTTCTGGCATAACTATAATCTTTTGTTCTTATCCCTGAGCCTCCCAAGAGTTATGGTCATGTCCAGGCAAAATCATCTGAGCAGAGAGCAAAGTCTTGATGTCTTCTCCAAGCAGGATTCACAAAGGATTCATAAAAGAGGCCAGTTTTGTATTTGGGCCTTTTTGATTCTGCAAGTGTTTCAGATGGTTGCCTGCCTTGATCGCTGTGAAATAGCACCTCTCTTCTCTCCAGTGCTTGTGCTTATTGGGCTGAGCATGCAGATGAAGAAAAGGTGCTGAGAAACAACGATTCCTCTAAATTGCCTTGGATTTTTCCACATTTTGATTATGAATTTGAGACTTAACACTCACTGCTGCTTTTTAAGGTTGTGTGTGTGTGTGTGTGTGTGTGTGTGTGTGTGTGTGTGTGTGTGTGTGTAACAATAACTTCTAGTGGAATAAGGCCATGACTTTTATATGTTTGCATAATGCTGATCACACTGACTATTAACTGGGTGCCCATAATCAATCAAAGTTTAAAACACATAAATTCTCTTCTAGTCAGCAATATTTTCTTCTTAAGATTTCAGCCTGTGACAGACAGAGCGTCTGGAGATGACAAACTGTATGTGAGTCTGTCTCTGGAATATCACTATTTCAGGGTGGCTAACAATACTTGCCAAGTTAGATGGGGTAGGGTAGAGAATGGAAGCAAGTTGTACATTATTCTAATAGATTAAGAAAATATAATCCCATTTAGATCATTTCCTGGGCCTCCATCCAAACCATGAGATGGCTTTGCTAATCATTAAAATGTACAGAGAGAGGGTGGGCTTCTTTTTTTCATAGCTATATTGCCTTTCTAAAGCGCACTGTATTCATTTCTTTATGAGTATAATCTAATCAGAAAAATAATTGATTTGCAGGGTGATTGTTCTATAAACAAACTTGCCATTGTTTTAGTCTGGAATAGCAATCCTCATCCCATTGCATATTTTTAGTTTATACATGTACACTAATAAATAATTATTTTCAGGAAATATCTTTAAATATTTTCAATTGCTTCTGTACTGCTTCAGCAAATTTTGATTGCCCTGTAGTTATGGTCAGGCTCATAAAGACAAGGGCCTCTAGAAGTAACCAAGGTTTAGAAAAACTAGAAATGCAATTTAAAGTCAAATGAACACTTTATACATGCCCTAGGTCAATGGAAGATAAACTGATTATCCATGAACAGGACATTAATTTATCATGTGTGCCCATTAAACAATAATAACAATATGGGGGGTGATTCACCAGGATGCCCTTTGGGTTACGACACTATTTTTTTATTATTTATGTGCCTACCAGTCCTGGGGTCAATGACAAATAGATGAATTGGTTATGTTACCAATGTGATATAGAGATTGTTACAATTACAACTCATGATCAGAAACTCATGCCCTTCAGCCAAAAGGATTCTTAATGAATAAATTTTGGTTATTTAAGTTTATAGTTATCAATCGTCTTCATTCTGTATAAGGGACAGTAATATTCAGTGAATATCAATCTCCTCTTGCTAGCTTTCCTAAACTATTCCAACACCTGGGCTAACCATTAACTATGTTGTTTAAATGTGTTTGTGAATTCATTATACCAAACAAATGGTTATTATTTTAAGATCTATACAAAGAACTATTTTATATCACTGTTTCAAAAAAAAGCTTTCGCCTGTTAAAATGTACTTTTTAAAGCAAATTCTGAATTAATTTCATTTTCAACACTGAAGGAGTTTCTAGACACAGAAAGGGAGCAAATTTAAGACTGTGTATTAGTTATCAGGAAATATGTTATCTGAATTGTTTTATTTCATCTTCAAAGCAACCCACAAACTAAATATATTAGCCTTATTTTATGGAGAGGGGGAAAAAGGCCCTGAACATTAAGAAAACATGTCTGAAGTCATGCAGTTTATGTGGCATTCAAGGCCATCAGATGCCAAAACTATGTGAGGCTGTGCTATGAAAGTACAGTGTCTGAAATGGGACATCGGTGCAAATGCTGATCAATAAAGTGGTTGCCAAAGCCTCTTCCCTCATTTTGCCTGTAGACTCCTTGAAAGCTATTAAAAGGAATGAAATATTAATACATGTTACAATATGAACAAGCCTTGAAAATACTATGCTATGTGAAAGACGCCAAACACAAAAGGCCATGGTATACTGTATGATTCCATTTATGTTAAATATTCAGATCAGGCAAATTCATAGAGACAGAAAATAGATTAGTCATTGCCAGCGGACTGGAGAAGGGAAGTATTGAGGGATATAAGATTTCTTTTTGGAGTGATAGAAATGTTCTGGAATTAGACCATGGTGATGATTGTATAACCATATGAATATAGCAAAACCCACTGAACTGTACAATATATACATACATGCATACATACATACATTTTCATTTGAAGTACATTTATTAAAGACCTATCATGCACCAAGTCTTTTGTTACCTGCTGGAGATACAGACACAAACAAACACCTATGGCTCCCCAGGAGCAGCCTTAAAGGGAAGGTATGTTTAGTTTACCAAAGAAGAATACAACAAAGAGCAAAGTGGTTGCATTGATTAAGAGATATTTACAAGAATGTCGTTTAGAAACATACCAAAGATCTGAATCAGGCATTGTGTTATCTCTATTGTTTTATCTAATCATCAAGAGAAAAACCCCAGTGAAGGGTATATTAATGAGTGGATTGCAGCTTCCAGAAACTGAGGCTCAATGTTCCAGCATCCACTGAGGTATCACCCATGTCTCATTACTTAATTCTCCTAATGAAGAACACTGACTCGCATCCTCATAGGTGCCATTGCTCACATGAAATATGGGCAGCTTCTGTCCTGCTGGGAAGAGCAGTCAATGATCAATGTGTATAAGAACTGTCCACCATGGTTGCACAAGGGGGAATAAGACAGGCATTAGCAATGACTTCTAGGGAAAACATCCATCAGAAATCTGTGTATACAATGGAATACTACGCTGTTGTAAAAAAAAAGAAGAAGGAACTCTTACCATTTGCAACAGCATGGATGGACCTGGAGAGCATTATGCTAAGCGAAATAAGCCAGTCAGAGAAAGATAAATATCATATGATCTCACTCATTTGTGGAATATAATGAACATTATAAACAGATGAACAAAAATAGATCCAGAGACAAAGAAGCATTGAACAGACCATCTAACCTTAGAGGGAAGGGGAGGGGGTGTTAAGAGATCAACCAAAGGACTTGTATGCTGGGGAGAGGGGGTAAGAGATCAACCATGAACACAGACAGTGGGGGAGTGAGGGCATGTACTGGGGGGTGGGAACAGCTGGGAAGAGGTCAATGGGTGTGAGGAGACATATGTAATACTTTAAACAATAAGAATTTAAATTTTTTTAAAAAATCTGTGTATATCTTCTACCCATTCGCGCAGTCAATAGAAAACCTGCTATCCGCTGCACTGGGAACTTCCATGCATGCAATGGCAGCATGGCAATATGGCAGACCCAATATCTAGGAGATTAAGATTGCCCAACTAATTATCTCACATCTCCAGTTCTATGAAGTGATACCAAATAAGCATTGATATTAAGATTCTATATTAGACTCCAATTACAAGTAGCAGATAATTACCCCCATCTATCCACACTATCAGGCTTTCATGAAGATGACTATGTACCATCCTCAAATTGTCTTGACGTAGTAAACCTCCCACTTTTGAGATTCCTTTGCCTACTTCTGGAATATCTTTCAAAGACTCACTTAACTTATCATAATCAAGTAATGGGCATATTTATTTAAAATCTCAATGAATAAAAGAAATAGACGCATTTGGCCTTTGGAAATGGAAAAGAGCAAGGGAGAGCCTGTGGGACCCTGGATTCAGGCTGGGAATAAAGTGAAGAGGAAGTATCAGTTAGGAGGGTGTGGGTTGATGAAAGAGGGGGTAACAGCCCTAACCTGTTTGGCTCAGTGGATAGAGCGTCAGCCTGTGGACTGAAAGGTCCCAGGTTTGATTCCAGCCAACGGCATATACCTTGGTTGCGGGCACATCCCCAGTAGGAGGTGTGCAAGAGGCAGCTGATTGATGTTTCTCTCTCATCAATGTTTCTAACTCTCTATCCCTCTCTCTTCCTCTCTGTAAAAAAATCAATAAAACATATATATATTTTTTTTAATAAAGAGGGGGTAACAATATGACGTCAAAATAGATCCTGTGGATATATATAAATTTTAAAACTTGGCATGTATGTATTATAAATTTATTAAGTTTGCAATATTTTTATGCTACATAGAAATGGAACATATGAGCCACTTTGGGTTTTAAAGGCCTCAGGGGCAAAAATTGCTAGTTTGCCTGTAGAAATCCAGGAAATATGCAATACAGACTAGTAAGTGTTGGTACTGTCGGACCAAGCTATAGACCAGGGAGAAGAGGTGGGAAAAATAATAAGCAGTAATTTCTGAATCCCAACAGAAGACCTAATGTGAGCTGTCATGTAATGGGATTCAACCAACATCTATTGAGTATTTACTATTTACCCAATATTGCTTCCAGCTAAGGACAATCTTGAAGTTCAATCAAATCATAGTTCCAGGTCTTAAAAAGTTCATTGCCTAATTAAAGACACAAAATAAATGTAAAATGGAAGAGAAGTCAGGTTTACTCATTAATTATAAGTCCAAGCTTGGTTTTCAGCTTTGCAGTTTTGGAAACTGATCTGAGTGGCATTACGAGTAGATTAATTTCTCAGATGTCCCAAGATGAACTATGCCAGCTTTTGTGTGTATAATTATCTTCTCTGCTTTATTATTAACTAACTACTCTTCTGATATTCACACTCTTTCCTTAGGTATTAAATGTATTCAATCGAGTTCTGCATGAACAAGGTCAAACATGAGATTTGGGGGTTACATGGGAGCTGGAGCATTACTTAACCACTCTGAGAATCTATAACTATATTTAAAAGGCAAAAATAAAAAGAGAGAGTTATTAAAAGAGGCTTGGAATGATTAAATGATTTAACACCTGTAAAGTGCCTACCTTGTGCCTGGTACCTAGTAGGTATTAAACATCACATTATCGTCATTACTTTGTATTTTCACAGATCTTCCTTCAGAAGATCTATAAGTGTTTTAGAAACATTATATCCTTTAATTTTAGAACTTCCCTGCCAGTCAAATAAAGGATAGCAGGACTTGATCACATAAATCTGAAGGAGAATGTAGTTGGCCGTCTTACCAGAGGAGGTCTTTTATTATGTTGACTCCTAGAATGAAAGAACAGTGTTTTTGGAGATGGGGAAATGTTCAAAATGAAAATATAAAGCAACTAATGAAAAAAATTATGAATGAGCAAATTAATGAATTAAATCAATAAAAAGAAAATAATATATGTTATGTACACTGTGAATGTACAATGCGTATTATGTTTGGAGGAGTTGAAAGTTATAAGACTGAGACCATTTTCTGGATCCATTTTATTCTGCCCTCACATAGATAAATTGCTTTAAATAAAGAGCTAAAGAGCTGGATTTTTGTACCCAGAATGAAAAGATATTTCTGTGACATTACTGAGACTCCATCAGAAAAATCTTTAAAAAATATATGCCATATATTATTTCACATTTCTTCTTGAGAGCTAAGATTAAGGAAGACCTCAGAGAGCATTCCTGTTCAGTTGTTGCTTTGCTATTAGGAACAGAAAAGGAGGAAAAGATAGAAGAGTCACAAAATGTGTGTCATCGGGACTTTAAAGGTGATTTTTCTAGATTTCTCTTTTTTAACAAATCTAATGGTTTTGGAAGACTCTTGACAAGGTTGACCCATCACAATGAAGAAATTCAGTGAATACTAAAGGATGTAAACAAATAAATACTTGAATTTGAAGCATGCTTGTGGCATTAAGTAACTTTAGGCAGTTGTTTGGGTGTTTTAAAAATAAAAAAACCTTTGTAGATACAAGAATACAGTATCATATAAGTCAGCATCTTTAACAACCTCACCCTGAGGGGCTGTTCTTGAAATAAAAGCACTATGGTGAAATGAAATAATGGACTGAAAACTAGAAAGCAAGACATTGGAATTTGACTCTCCAGTCTATCATTTGATGATTATGTGACTTTAGGTGGGTTTACCTAAAGTTATGTGTCCTTTATGTGGGTTTTCTCAGCCATTAAATAGGAATAATACCACAACACAACATTTGTGAACATAAAATGACAATGACATTTGAAGATATGTTTGATATGAAATCTAAAGTAAGCTTAGTCCCTTTTGGATAATAAGTCCATGCAATTTTTTATTATTGGCAAAATTTGATGGCATCTAAGGTTGTTGCTCTCACCTTTTCACATAAGTTTGCTATAACAAAGCTGTATCATTATGAAAGCTAAAATAATAGACCCAGCCTGTAAATTACACAGACTGCTATCGTCATCTTCTGAGAAAACCAGGCAATCCTACCAAGGGGTTGTCATGAACCAGACCAAGGAGTGGACCCTAAACCAGGAACAGCCCAATAGAGCAGTATCACATCCATTGTGGCTGAGTCGACCAATCCAATTCCTCCTTACGTGGGGAGGCTGGAGATAGGAGGGAGAGACCATCAGGGACAGACAACTTGAGAAGTCCAGAGAGAGATCAGACCATTGGGTAGCACTATGCAGACCTAGCTCATCAAGCCAAGCCATGAGCCCTAGGATCAGTTATATCAACCTAGTCAAAGATACACCATTTTAAAAGTCACTTTTTTTAGTGGGAGCACCTTTTCTAATTTACACTAGGATTTCTTATGTATCAGCTATGGACTTGGATAAATAACAGGATGGCTCAGACTGGAACAAAAAAGTTGAGATTTTTCTCAATAATCCCCATTACCTAAGACTTCTCTGACTAGTTTACTTATATCCTTGGGGATATAGAGCAATGTACCACTGGAGTAAGTATGTAAGCCCCAAATTATTCATGTGTTTAATAAATATGCATTAATCTCGATCTGGATACACAAATACATAAGATAAAGATTCCCTTAGACCTTACATTCTACCTCAGGAGACAGTCAGTAAAGAACTAGGTTAACAGGAGGTCACGACTCAATTCCCAGTCAGGGAGCATGCCTGGGTTGCAGGGTTGATCCCCAGTAGGGGTCATGCAGAAGGCAACTAATCAATGATTCTTTCCCATCATTGATGTTTCTCTCTCTCTCTCCCTCTCCCTTCCTCTCTGAAATCAATAAAAATATTTTTTTTAAAAAAGAACTAGGTTAAGATATATACTTTTGAAGCTAGGAAGGGGGAGAGAGAGTATATGTGGGTACCAGAGAGTAGGAAATTTTCTTAGTGTTGGTTTTATCATAAACACTGTGTGCGTGGGTGTGTGTGGGGTGGGGAGCAATTTTAATATGAAAGCTAAAGGATATATTATATAGTATTATAGAAATCTAACGACTCTTCAAGATAAAACATGAGCCTTCAAAGACTTGGAGAAGATGAGGCTGAGTTCCAGGTCCCTGGAGGAACACATTTACTCTCCACTGTAATTAATGGTAATTTGATTTAGATTGTGGAAATCACTGACTTCTGATTACTGGGGTACATCTTTGTTCCACTCAACCAAATGAATTTAAGATGCCATGCACACCTGAGCCATCCACCTCCTTTGTCCTATATTGATCATGAGACATCAATTTTTTTTTATAGAGTCATCCTGAATTTTTTCTTTTAAGTTACAAAGATTTAATTCTTGCTAACTGAAATCAAGGTGTCATGTTGGTTCATCCTGCCTCTTATCTGTATAAGATGATTTTCAACTACCATCTCACATCCTGTGGGAAATTCAAAGTTCTCCTTGGGAATATTTAGAAATTTTAGGAGTCTCCACTATTTCTTAGTCACTCCAGTGACAATGTTCAGTTTCCACTCAATTCTCTGTGTGTATTTTGTGTCTGTGACTGTGCCTTTTTTCTCTACTGCACTTGCATCCTCTCAGTGCAAACACACACACCGTTCTACTTATACAAGTTACCGCTTGGAGATGGAAATTTACTGGAGAAGAAGGAATAATGCTACAGAAATTTGCAATAGGAAAATCTGAATTAGACATTAGTCTTTTCTAGTTTTTAACAGTCCTTTAATAATTGTTGTCAACTCAGGATCAAAATTTTCATCAATTGATGTGGTAACCCCTGCTTTCTCTTCCTTCTCATCTGCTCATTATTGCCCATTCTCCCAACAATTTCATTTTCTTTAGACAGAGAAAGGAAGGGAGAGGGAGAGAGAGATAGAAACATCAATGATGAGAGAGAAACATCATCAATTGGCTGTCTCCTGCACGCCCCCCACAGGGGATCGAGGCCACAACCCGGGCATGTGCCCTGACCGGGAATCAAACCAGTGGCCTCTTGGTTCCTGGCTCGATGCTCAACTGCTGAGCTACACCAGCTGGACTTCATTTTTTTTTTTTTTTGAAGAAAAGTGTAGCTGTCTCTTTACTGTCTCCTTCTAATTTGTACCCCAAAGCCTAACCTTCCACTTATATGCAGTTTGTCAAGGTGTTTTCCCAAACAAATGTAATTCCTTTTCTCAGAGGAAAGAAATTGCTCATCAGTAAATATTTTATTAACTTCATATATAAAGAAACCCTGAAAAACTAAGCTGTTTCAGACAAGGTTTTGACCATCTCAGTGTAACCTGTACAAGAGGAAAAGCATCATGGGTCTCACCATTACCACTACTACCACGACCACTATGGTGTCTTAATAAAGGCCAGTCCTACAATCTGATATCACATTTCTTCAGCTAACAAAAGAAAATGGAATAACAATGCATTGTTTTAACTTTGATTTGGCCTAGCTTAAAAACAAGAGTGATTTCACAGCTGGGCCTTTTGTGCTAAGAGGTGTCCTCCACAGGCAAATGGGGCAGATACGGTCACAATCTTTTAGCCAGACCCTTTGTTCAGGAAGCCCAGGGGCAGGGTGTGAAATTGAAAATAAAGAGTAACTGTGTCTGTTCTGTAAAACATGTAAAGAGTTGGCATCATTTCTGGGCAGAGCTGTGGTATGGTGCGGCTAGGCAGATGTCATTTTCATATATATTTAGGTTTCATTATCTAAATGTGAGAATGTAGACTATGAGACTAAATTTCACTATGGGAATTGTCTATCTTTAAAGACCCCAAGTTAATAAAAAAAAAAAGGAAATTTCACATAATAAGGAAGGAATTCAATGACAGTTATCCACCTGCCACAGTATGAGGAAGGGGATCTGACAGAAAGACAAAGCACGAGAGCCAGTGACCGCCAGCGTGGCGTCGGGGAAGGGTGATGGAAACAGAGTGAATTCCACAGCATCTGTGTCTGCACACTAACAAGAAATCTTCAAGTAGCTCATGCCATCATAGTTCCTTTGCTGTTAATAAGTCCAAGAAACCCTGAAAGCCTCATATAGTCACCATAAGAATAAAAGTGAAACCTCTTATCTTCAAAACGCTACCCCCATGAAAAATCCTAATGGCTTAGCTCAAAAGCCAGAGCTTTTGAAAGAAATACTATCTATCTGTTAATCACTGATCTTCCTATCAACATTTTCAGACTGAAGCATTCTGCTCTTATGTAGAACATTCAGAAGAAACACTAGGTTTGCTTTTAGTGGAATTCCTTATAAAAAGACTACAATTAATAGCACAAACTAAATTAGATGTTATTTTTCTCAAAAGCATCAATTTCTAGGTTTTTGGCTAATGTCTTCCTATAAATGTGATTTAAACTATTCACCAAAATATGCCAAACAACTGAGTTAAAGAAGAATGTAACAAATACATATTTCAAGAATTAAAATGTCTAAATATGCAGGACCAACCATGAATGTTTATTTCTTTATAAATTATATACTTGCAATGCTAATGTGTTATAAAACAAACACAGTTAGAATATTTTAAAGGATAAAATAAAAAATAAATTTATAAAGTCCTAGTGTTTTCTTTCTTTATTCCCATAGATGGTCGTGCGCTGGCTCCCCTTGAGGGATGAGGCCATGGAAGGCACCTCTTCAATTCCTGGCTGCCTGAGCTCCTATCTAATATTAATCCACTGGAAATATAAAAGCAATAACCGTATTTTAGCTTGCTAAGTACAAATCAATCCAATGTGGCTTAAGATATTTTACCAAAAAAATTGCCATAGAAGTCCCTTTCTAATAGTGATGTAAAAAATCTCTGGCTTTCCCCCCTTATATATTTTCAGGTTAAGTGCTTCTTTCAAGCCCTAGGCTGTGACACCAGTACATTCTTGGAATGTTGCTGCATATCTCTCTATTCAGCACACTCATCTTGGCTGCTTTTTTCTTTAATGGCACATTGTGTGCTACTTTCGTGGATTTATTTTGTTTTCATTCTGTCTCCCTAGTACAAATTTAAACTTCCAAGGGCAGGCATAACGCCTTCTGTGCCTCCCCCCACTCCCCATCTTCACACAGTAGATGGTCCTTAGAGTCGTGTTTACTGGGTTCTTCAGAGAAGGAGAATAATTCATGATCTCACTCTAGTCAGAGAAAGCAAAATCACTTTTAATGGTGTCAAACAAATCACAGTGGCCTTTATTCAGAATGCATTTTCTTGAAAGGCCAGCTTGCTGCAAATACATGCCATGGGCCAGCTGAGCAATAAAATGAGCAAAGGGTTCATGACACAACGTTCCTCAAAATCCGCCTTCCACATCGCCCGGCCCTCCGTGGGCTGGGAAAAGGGCTGGGAGCTTCCAAAGCAAACAGCCCAGGAGACTGAGGAAGAGCAGAGAGTACCCTCAATATTGTCACCTCAAACTTGGGATGCACTTGAGCACCCTTTCCGGAATGAAAAGTCAGACCCCTGAACCTTCCTTATGCAAAGACAGTGAAAGGCTGATGAGCTTCCTGATCCACAGATTGAAATTCAGGATATTCAGAACAAAAATCAGGACTACATAGAGTATTGTGAAATCACTTTTGGTCATTTCTCCAATAAAATAATGGCCTACTTGCTGTAAAAGATGATGTGGGGAAGAAAGAATTAAACTACAAAGGTCTGTCTGGTTTATTGCGTTTCAACAGAAGCACAGTATCTCAGAACTGGAGGGAAGTTTCTCTGTCTCACCCCTTTGTTTATTTCAAACCCTTTTATTTTATAGATGAGGACGATTAGGAGTGAAACAATTTTTTGAGATGCACAGAAAGGTAATGGAAAAGTCAATATTAGATTCAGGGCAGAAAAACACTGGGTTCTTCAGAGAGTTTTCTGAGTCCACACTAAAAACTAATTCATTTTACATACTAACCCTAGGATTTAAAGCATATCAGTATTAAATTGGGGGGGGGGGAGGGACCACAATGTGTTGATTTCCAAAGTCATTTCAAGACCTACACTCATATATAAATTTTATTGTTTAATTGCAAACATATATATTTGTGTTAATAAGTTAACCATAACAATATTGCATTTTTAAATATCTAAAAAAGGAATAATCACCCTAAACAGCTACTACACATATACATTGCAAGTATTTTTCTTTGTTAGCCTAAGATGTTTGTATGATACATATGTGCAAATAAAGATATACTTTATGCTTCAAATGGGTACATACTCAGCATATTGCTCAGTAATTTCTTTCAACTGACAGTATGCATCTTCTCATATCTGTATTCATAAGTCTGCTTCACTCTCTTTAATTCCAGTGTCACATTTACTGGTGTGTTTGTACTATTATTTATTTTACTATGGACAGAAAAGTGGGCTATTTCCAATTAGTTTCTCTTAAAGAAAATGCTACCTTACCCATATGAACCCCACTCCTTTTATTATGATGGCATTTCTTCAGAGCAAATAGCTAAAGGTGGGATTTCTGAGTCTTATATTTTGAGTCATTTTATCAGAACTTAATCAGAGGTGGTTTACTTGGGGCTCGGAGAACCTGTTCCTATGCATTCAAGTAAAACCTTTAAGAATATACCTCTGCTAGATTCTGACTGCACTTCTGCTGGAATATCCTCTTGTCTTCTGAGGCCACATTTGATTATAGGGTTGTTGTTTTTCATTTACCTTAAAAACCAATATAATTTAAGAAAAATGAGTACATGTCAATGAATATTTATTGTCCAAAAGTATGTCTTTGGAAATGACTTTGATTTTCAAATTCTGACCAAGTTAAGACTTTTAAAACTAAAATGACATTTGATGACTAATGAAATTAAAATATGACATTTGATAAAAAAATCATTTTACATCACAGATCATAAAACAAAAGGATCAGAAAGTATCAAATTTAATGACAGTAACTGACCCTGCCCCTCTTCACCCTCTACTCCTCTCTTGATATTTCCCAGCATCCCTAACATTACACTTTAAATCTGTCACCTGTACCATGCATACGATGCACTGCTGACACAGCAGCAGTTATAAACCTGGTCCCACTTCTATGCAAATACACCACAGGAAAGACTTTATCTCATTCAATTAATACTTTGAAGAATTTAAAATTGAAAAAATTAAAGTTAAAGGAGGGGAAAACTAACATTTAGCAAGCACCTTCACATGTATGCTATCTATGCCCATCACCCCTTTTGCTCTCCCCACAGAACCCTACCAGTGGGGAATGATTCCTCTCTCCAAAACGGAGACCTGGATTGTTCCAATTGGCCCAGATCTTCTAACTTTAAAAACTATGGTTGTCCTGCCAGCATGGCTCAGTGGTTGAGTGTGGACCTATGAACCAGAAAATTGTGGTTCAATTCCAGGTCAGGGCACATGCCTGGGTTAAGAGTTTGATCCCAGTTTGAGGTGTGCAGGAGTCAGCGGATCAATGATTCTCTTATCATTTATGTTTCTATCTCACTCTCACTCTCCCTTCCTCTATAAAATCAATAAAAATGTATTAAACAAGGAAAAAAAAGTCATGCTCATTCTGTTCCCAGTACTGCCTACAAAATTGTCAATTCAGTCCCACTACATCCCATGGCTGAGAGAACAGCTCAGAACTTATTCTTGGCTTTCTGAAGGCCCTGTAGCTAGCAATACTTCTGACCCCTGATTCAATGTTTTTCTGATGAGATTTTTTAACTGACATTAAATCTGACTAACTCTGAATATTAAAATGAGTCTCTATCTCCTCACACTCCTTCAGAATAATTATGTTCCCATTCACCTGTAGGAGCTGGGTCTCCCACGTGAATATGACCAACCTTCCTCTGTCTAGTTCCTTCTCTCTAAAGGCTCTCTTTTCCACTGGATGGGCATAAGCCAGAATGCCATTCTGCATGCCATTTAACATTCTTATTGCAAAACTGAAAATCTGGCCATAGCCAATGCCAACCTTAAGTCCTCACATAGCTACAGAGAAAGGAGGCAACAAACAGCTGTGGTCTGAGTGCCACTGTTCAGATACAGTGAGGAACTGGCATTTTAATTTTTACAGTCCAGATGGAAATGCAGCTCTCGGCTCCAGCAATGAGGATAGAGGGTCAGCAGTGAGTGACCTCTTGGACAGCTCTTTGGGTCCCCACTGTTGTTGAAATACTCTCCAGCTCTTCAGCAATTAAGGCAACGACCTCTATGCTCTTGAACTTTCCAAAGAGGCTTTTTTTGACTAAAACTTCATGTTTTGTAGAGATTATACAAATAACCACTGAATGGTAACCTCACCAAGGTTCCCCTCAGCTTAACTTTATGCTTTGTTAATTACTAGACTTGAATGGAAGCAATGCCTGCATTAGGTATACCTACAGCTTAGTTTTCTACTTTACTAGATAGTCATGAACAATAAAAGGGCTCAATTTTATTTACACTATTCATCAAAATGCACAAAACGAAGTGGATTTCAGTAGAATTTACTTTACAGACTTGAACCAAATAACTCCTTCCAGATAAAGGCACCAACTTGAAAATCGTGTAAATTCTTTCTCAGTAAATTGAAGATGATCATTGAAGCAGTCATCTTTTGTTTGCAAATCCAAGGAGAATAAACTTTCAGTTGTCTTTTGAAATGCATCCTCTACAAATATTTTCTAGAACTCTTCTACATGACAAAATCTGTTCTGAATTTTCTACTTCAACAAAAACAGCTCTTTATCTGATTTTTTTTTAAAGCAAAACAAGAACCTCCATGGGCTTAGATAAATCAGGCCATGAATCTGGTAACTCTTTATTAAAGATTTTGGAAGAATCATTCAGAGAACTCTGGCTTTAGGGTCTCTGTTCTCATTGTCTTTCTTCACACATGGAATGAGCTGAAATATATTCATGAAACATCCATGAGGGCCAATTGTCTATGAGTAAAAACAACAGCAACATCAATATTTCAGGGTCTGAAAAAACATGAACATTCTCTTGCCTTGAAAAGATTGCTAGAAATCATTGCATTTTAATGAATTCAAAATAACACTGGAGATTTGGGGCTGATTGGCTTCTGAAACTACAGCGATAAATCAGACATTTCATAACTTATCTTTGAGTAAAATATATCTGATACTGTTGCTCCGCAAACCCAGGGCAAGAGGAAGGGCCAGGGAATTGGTGATCTCATCTGTGTCGTGGTCCTGGTGGACTCCTGGTTTCCAGGCAGTTTCAGCTGTCACAGTTGCTTACACTTTCCTGAGCTGTTTTTAGTTACTCATTCAAATATTCATAAGAAGAGAGGACTGTGGTTTGCCTGGCTGGCAACAACTTCATTTTCGGATCACACTAAGTTTGTCCTTGCGGATTGCTTTTTTCGACCAGGACTGGGCTCTGGGCCGTCACGTGGCCTTTCAAGGATAATGGAGTTTCCCTGGGAGTCAGCAACAGAAGCACGTTCCATCTTTTATCTTTGCTTGGCTGGATGATGAGGATAATTGCAGAAGACAGTTATGGATTATCAAAGAGGCAAGTGAAATAATCAAACTTATATCGAGCACGGCTTTGTGCTACCCGAGAAGGCAGATCCTTTAATTATTTACTTTGTGAGAATAGGTACATTTCAGGAAATCCTAAAATGGCAACATATTAGTTCAAGTATTTACTCAAAAGTATTGTTCTTGAATCCAGAAATGAAAATACGTGTCATCATATGCTACAGTCTTGGAAGAAACCTATGCATTGTACCCTTTCTTAGCTTAGGGGAGGATCTCTTCACTATTTTTCTATTATTTAATTAAAACTCTTGTTAAATACACATTAGGTAGACAAATTCACTGCTTAGTTAGAGGCTAATATCTAATAGATAATAGCTGAATTAGCTGCAGTAATACTCAAATTACCACAAATAAGCAACAGTATAAAATACAAAGTGCAATTTTTAAATTAAACACTGATATCAGCTGTACACAATCATTTTATAATCTATACCTTCTATTATGCTGAGTGGGAAAAGCCTTGTTAATCAAGATACATTTTTAAAATAACTTTATGCTTTGACATTAAAATTCTGAATTATTCTGGCTATAATTTACACCATATTACCATATATAGAGGAAGGGATTAATTTTTTACCAACTTATTTATATTGAACTAGAGGCCCAGTGCACAAAAATTCATGCACTCAGCGGGGGGGGGGGGGGGAGGGGGGAGCCTCAGCCCGGCCTGCACCCTCTCACAATCTGGGACCCCTCAGGAAGGCTCCCTAGGCCTACCCTGAGGTCAGGGCCTATCGGGGTTTTCCTTCCCCTGGCTGCAGGTAGCTGGCCCCACCCCTGCCACTGCCTCCGGTGGCCTCCCTCTGCAGGTGACAGGCATGGGGTGTGATGGCTTGGTTGGTGTGAGCCTCCCTCTGTGGGAGGGAGTCTATGAGGTAGCCTGGGCCTCCCTCTTTCTTTTCTGGGGATCCATCTGCCTACCTGATCATCCCTAACCACTGGTCTGCCTATCTGATCACCCCTAACTGCTGGCCTGCCTACCTGATCACCCTTAACCACTCTGCCTGCCTGCCTGATCACCCCTAACTGCTTGCTTGGCGGTGGGGCCAGGCTGACGAGGGGCTGTCTGTCTACCTGGTCGCCCTTAACCACTGGCCTGCCTACCTGATTGCCCCTAACCACTCTGCCTGCCTGCTGATCACCCCTAACTGCTTGATGGGGGACAGGGCCAGTCCTGCGAGGGGCCATCTGACTTACCTGATTGCCCCTAACCACTGGCCTGCCTACCTAATGGCCCCTACCTGCTGGCCTGCCTACCTGATCACCCCTAACCGCTGCTCTGACTGCCTGATCACCGCTAACCATTCTGCCTGCCTGCCTGATCACCCCTAACCACTTGCTTGGGGACAGGGCCAGCCCAGCAAGGGGCCATGGTGGTTCTGGCCTCTGGTCATTCTGGTCATTACACTTATGGTGGCTGGCCTTTTATTATATGGGATAATACTCACTTTATAAGAAGAAATACATGCCTTCTTTTTTGATTGTTTTTAAGTCTCTTTCCTCTACAACTACTTTACATTTTCACAGTTCTTCTCACCATGAAAATGCACAATGGTGCTTCTGAGACCATTTGTATATTCTAAAAAAAGACCAAGCAGGTAGATTTGGTAAATTCATTTAGAATAAGGGGGTGGAAGTAACCCAGTCTGAAGCAAAGCAAGAGGAATTTCAATCCCACAGTCACTGCCAGATAAAAACCTGGGAAAAAATCATTAATCTCATTTGTTTTCATTATAGCAACACTTGTTATCACAACTTTAGTTAAGGAAGTGCCAACATTTATACCAGTGATTATATATCAGCAAAATCATTTCTAAAGAATGAAGCTTCTGGTACTATAAATTCTGTTATTGCTGAAGTCTTTACGAATTGCAATTGAGTATGGTACATATTCTGAATGCTTGCTACAATAAATAATTGTTAGCATAATGCTTGGCAGGCATTGTAAAGTAATATTAACTCCTACATAAAGTACCGACATTTTCATATATGTGATATAATGCTTTATCCTTCAAAGGAAGATTTTTTTTTTTTACTGACATATTTCTTCCATCTTTATAAGGAGTAAGTATTAAAAAAAATGTAAATATTTGCCCATTTCTGTTCATCTTTTTAGCAGCTACTGGTGAAATATCTCTCCATGGTAGAGATCTCAAGCACAACTGATTGTAAAGAAGTCCCCTGTTAGCAGTATGCTATACATGAAACAGAGGCCGAAATTAAGGCTGCATTAATCAGAACATCTCGCAGCAGTGATGCTAGGGAATCTGACACCTGTGGCCTTCAGTCTATGTGGTAAATGCTCGTCTTTAGATAAATTTGAACCAATATTTTCAATATTTCAATATTCAATATTAGAATTTTGATTTTATATAATAAAAGCCTAATATGCTAAGTGTCTGGTTGTCTAGTCATCCGTTTAACCAATCAAAGCGTAATATGCTAATGAGATGCTAAAGCTGCTCAACCACTCGTTATGATGTGCACTGACCACCTGGGGGCAGATGCTCTGACCAGTAGGTTAGCTTGCTGCTGGGGTCTGGCTGATCAGGACTGAGTGAAATGGGCCGGACATGCCCTGGAGCCCTCCTGTGGTCCCCGCCTGGCCCCAATCATGTACTTGGCCTGGCCTGCACCCTCTCACAATCTGAGACACCTCGGGGGATGTTGAAGAACCAGTTTCAGCCTGATCCTGCAGGCAAGGCTGAGGGACCCCACTTGTGCATGAATTCGTGCACCGAGCCTCTAGTATTTCAATAAACACAGTATAGGAAAACAAGTTTTTAAGGTTTAGTAGGGTTTTGCTTTTTTTAAAAAAATACATGTGCTATGCCTGCACTATTTGTGGTATTAGATAATTCTTCCTTGCACAACAGCAATGAGATGCCTGAAGAGAAAGCCCAGAACTGGCTAGTGAAATAATTTCTAAATGGGAGGGCTCAATGCCACATTGTTCACTTAATGCAAGATGAAGGCATACTGTATAATTAGAATTTATTTATTGAGAGCTTTGCCTGTGTCAAGCACTTTACAAATACCATCTTATTTAATATTCACATTAATTCAGCAAAGTAAGATTATTTTCATTTTATAAATGAGAAGATTGCGATTCAGAGATATTATGTGAAATGGCCAAGGTCACAGCCCTAGTGAATGGCAGAGTAAAAATTCAAACCCAGAGTAGAAGTAATTGCAATAATATTTAGTGAGCACCATCCTGTGCCCTGGGACTTGTGGAGACAACTATTTCAGCAATGTGACATAGGTCAAAGAGAACCTCTATATAAGTGTAATCTGAGTGTAAGTAAAATTTAAGAGAAAACCCAAGGAGACAAGCTGGGAACTTCTAAGAGTGGGAAGATGGAAACAAGCATGGAAGAAAAGATTTCTGAGCAAAAAGTAATAAAAAGAGATAGACATAAAATACCAATTCACTTAGTAATAAAAGACAGTTTGCAGCATTAATTTTAATGCAGAGGTTGGTACACCATATATGTGTTAGAAGAAACTATGCAATAATGGGTAAGGCTCAGAGCATTAGCACAAAATAAATATAGTTGAAAATATTGACAAGTTCAAGACCTAGGCTTTGCACACCAAAGAATACCTGGTAAAAACTCAGCCATGGATACATGGTCTATGATGGAAGAAAACAGCCTACCCATCAGAGATTGTTAGGGGTCTACACTTAGTCACTACAGTGGAGCAAAAGATAATGCTGAGTCAGACAGTGAGAGAAGGGAATTCATAACAGAAGCAGGTGTGAAATATGACCTTTGTCATTCTTAGCTAAGAGCTCAACCAACCCAGTCTGGTGAGAAGGAACTGGGAGTTAGTGTGGCAAAACTACATCATAATTGACCCATTATATAATTTGAAGTGTATGTATATGTGTATATTTGAGTATAAGTCATTTTTAAAGCTTTACATATAATAACAGTTCACCTTTTTTGGAATGCCCACCCGGTTTCAACAATTCTAATCTTCAAAATAATCCTGCAAATGAGTATTAATATACACCTTTATATAGAAAAGGAAAAGAAACTAAGAGACTCTCTCAAGGTCTTCCAGTCCCTGTTACTGAACCAAGATTTAAACCTAAGACTTGCAGGCTTCAAAGCCCATTTCATTGCTCCTGTGGCAAGTTGCCTGCACCCCAAGGTTAAGAACCAACTCCTAGAAAATGGACCTGAGCATCGTCCATGATTGGCTACTTAAACCACCTCTTACTTAAGGAAAAAACCTGAGATCTTAGCAAACAATGTCTCAAGCTTCCATAATTTCCCTAAAATTTAAAATCAACAAAAAAGTAAAATGACTGAAAATATCATGGTCAATGAACTTTAGAATAAGATCATGTTTAATAATACATAATGGTAAGATGAGTGATTAGTTCAGCAATGCTTTCTTGTAGAATAATCAATCTAACAAGATGTCTTCCATCTAATAAAATATCTATCATTTCTCATCAATTCTGAGATAAACAATTTTTCATATTTTACATCTATAAAATCAGAGTGCATCTCACAAATGCTGTTAACTGGGTGAAAGTAGTTTATCATTACCTGTGCATGTTGGAATGCAGTTGTTATTTCTACTGACCCAACTGGACAATCACAACCCTTCAATGTCTCAGTCAACAAGCCACTTAAGGTCCACTTTGGAAGGAATAGAAAGCATGGTTATTTTCTGAAAATATTCTGTTGACACCTTCTGGTACAATTCAGAAAGTACAGGCATCCCAACTTGCAAATAAGGATCAGCTGCCTCAAAAAAAATTCCAGAGGCAATATTGGAGCACTCTTTTAAGAAATGCTACATCATCTTTAGCACCTTTTTATTTTTTAAAAACTATGTCTACATGTTTACTTAGATACAAAAATAATTAACATTAAAGATAATAACAAAAGAAGAAGGGATTGAGATGTATAAATTTTCAGTTATAAAAACTGTCATGGGATGGACAGTACAGCATAGAAAATGTAGTCAATATTTGAATGACTATGTATGGTATCAAATGGGTACTAGATTTATTGGGGCGATCATTTCATAAGTTATATAAATGTGTAATCACTTTACTGTACACCTGAAACTAATATAATGTTGCATGTAATCTGTAACTTAAAAAATTTAATGAAAATAAAAGATCATAGAAAACAAGAATACTAATAATACTTTAAGTGTTTGCCTATGAGGCACTCATGCACAAGTTTGCCATTACATATCAGTTGTAAAACAAGTGGAATTTTTTCATATATGTCACAGTAATATAAAATACTAGAGGCCTAATGCATGAAGATTTGTGCAAGAATGGGCCTTCCTTCCCCTGGCTGCCAGCACTGCCTTCGCTCTGACCGGAGCCGCCTTTCTGCCTTCCCATGCTGCTCCAGAGGCCCAGGGAGGCTGGGATGGTGCAGAATGCCTGCATCATCGCAGTGATGACGCAAGTGTCCCACCCTGCCCCCAGCCACTCAGCAGCTGGTATGCAAATTAACCTGCCATCTTTGTTAGGTTAATTTGCATACTCACTCCTGATTGGCTAGTGGGCATCATGAAGGTACAGTCAAGTCAATTTGCATATTTCTCTTTTATTATGTAGATTTCCTTGGGGTTCAGATAGACATAGTTTCATATTATTAATGCAACTAATAAATTAGTAGATCTTCAATGGTCATCTAAAAAAACAGAGTTGTTACCTTATAAATGGTGATTCTGGCAGATGATATGTAATTATTAATAATTCTTTGTACTTCTGAGCATTCATTTATTTAATCTGTTTATAATTACTTTGAGCATTTCTAAAGAGTAATGACAAAACCTTTTTTAAAACATAAAAATGTGTTTGGGATTGTTTATAATGATTATGGCACTTCTATGCCTGATTGGGACAAACATTTGATAGAATCTACCCATTCTCTCTAAAACCTGTATTTAATCATGGAAACTTTATTTTGTTCTCATTAATTAAATAATTGGACTTACTAAGTAGTGTATCAGAGAAGAACAAGATTTCTAATTGTGTTTACAATGAAAAACATGAGCTAATAAACAAAATGTGAAAACAGTCTATTAAAATGATTTAAAACTTATAGAATAGAATATGCTATACCAGGTACATAAGAATATATTTGTACACATTAAAAAAATAAAAGAAAGAAAGAAAAAATAAATGCTACATGATTAATGCAATGACCTAGCAGATATCAATGAGTAGAAATATCAGAGACACCAACAGCTCTGAGCCAACAGTGATTCCAAAGAACAAGAGTCTGGATGTGAACAATTTCAGGAGTGCCTTAATCACGTCTACTTTCTTTTCCTTTTGATGTTTACACAAGACTAAAGTGTGGTTTTACAAAATATATTTAATTTAAACAAATCTTTCAAAATGTATAAAATAAATTCATAACTGATAAGCATAATATCTTAGTTGTATGAATATATGTGTGCGAAGAAGCTAATGACAGTTTTTAATTGACACTGTCTTCAATTTTTTTAATTTGTGAATTTTTCCATATGTTTAAAATATTATTTGTCTTATTTTCTTGTTTTGTGTGTGCATGTGGCTATATTTTTTCAAGCATGGTTTCAGAAATGTTGAACTTCTTAAAAAGAGACATTACCATCATTTTTGGAAGATTTTTAATTATATGTTTAGAGAAAATATTGTACTGAGTCCTGAATAAGGTTACCAAGCCATGTGGCTTCATTATAGCTCACATTGTACAATATTCATAGAACACCTACCAACCTATTCTAGATTTCTATGAGGCCTAATGGATTAAATAGAGCAAGACACAGAATCAGACAGTGGGTGGTGGGAGAAGAGAAGAAGAGAGAAGAATTTCACCAAACTGGGCTCAGGGAAGGAAAGTCTTCAAATCAGTCATGAGGTGACAGAGTCGGGTGGGTAAGAAGAAACATATTTTATTAAATTAGTTGGATTTTACAATTGAAATCAACATGAAAAATTAAAACATTACGTAGAGGAAGTGTACAATAAGAAAGTCACACAATTGTCTGGATTTGTATCTAGCCCTCTCTTTTTTCATTGTTGTATCCATAATATTTCATTTGCCTAAATGAGGATGGAAAGAAAACAAGAGGAAAGGAGACGAAAGACACGACCTAATGTCTACTCCCCTAAACCCACAGAGTGTATGTGACACATGTTAGCTTGGGTTACAAATTAAAAGGAACAGCCAACTTCCGCCTTCTGTTCTTTCAGTTGCTACCTAAAATCAACCAAAATTATCAAATAGAAAGCTTCTTTTAAAAATACGTAAAGCCCAGTTGGAATGGTTCAATGGTTGAGCATTGTTGACCTATAAACCCGGAGGTCACAGTTCAATTCCTGGTCAGGGCACACGCCCCGGTTGCAGTCTTGATCCTCAGTGTAGGGCTTGCAGGAGGCAGCCAATTAATGATTCTCTCTCATAATTGATGCTTCTATCTCTCTCTTTCCTTCTCCCTTCCTCTATGAAATCAATAAAAATAAATAAATAAAATGAATAAAAAGGTAGGTTAAAACAGTAAATGAACAACTAAATCAAGCAATCCTGTTTTGGCTGGTAGCTAGGAAGGGTATAGAGATAAGGCAATAGGTAGAAGGGTGGTAGTTATAAATGTGAGAAAAGGGGAAATTAACTACAAATATTATGTCCTAAATCAAAACATAATTTAAAATGCAGAGAGCCAAAACCGGTTTGGCTCAGTGGATAGAGCGTCGGCTTGCGGACTGAAAGGTCCCAGGTTCAATTCCGGTCAAGGGCATGTACCTGGGTTGCGGGCATATCCCCAGTAGGAGATGTGCAAGAGGCAGCTGATCGATGTTTCTCTCTCATCGATGTTTCTAACTCTCTATCTCTCTCCCTTCCTCTCTGTAAAAAATCAATAAAATATATTTTAAAATAAATAAATAAATAAATAAAATGCAGAGAAGAGGATAAAGCCTGGGTTTTGCAAATAATTAAATTTTTATTATTTAGAAAAGAAACATATAGAGTAGCTTCTGCAGGAATATATAGGACATAACATGCACACACATCAAAAAAATTCTAGTTTCAATTCACTACAGTCAGCTAACTTGGCCACAAGCCCAATGGATACTGACATTGGTGTTCATTGAGATGATTTATTGTTGAGTTTGAGACTCAGATGTATATTGGACAATCCCAGGATGCATATCAAAGTAGAATGATTACCCAATGAAAACATACAGGCCTAATTTCACTTTATAAAGTAGACATGCCATAATCTACAATGAAGAAAAAGACTCACACACACGTTAAAAATATAAAAATGAATGGTTTAGAGATTAATTTTCAACTTTCACCAAAACTCTTGGGAATACTAGAAAATGACTTGGAGGTATGCCCAATTACCAGGTTACATAGATACTTTTGCTGCATTTCAGCTCTCTTCCCCAAGGTATTAATTGAGATTATAGGATACACAGAGCAAAACTTGAAGACTCAGCTTTTTATCTTTCCTAAGCATATAAAGACAGAATTTGTTTTTTTAAATAAGTTTTTATTTGTATGTATGTATATATTATATATGTTTCAAGTAAGTTTTTATGTGTATGTATACACACACACACACACACATATATATACATATATATATGTATATATATATATATATATATATATATATAAATAAAAGGGTAATATGCTAATTAGACTGGGAGACCTTCCAGGAGACCGTCCAGGGAGGGCAGTTGGGGGCCATGAGGCTGGCAGGGGAGGGCAGTTGGGGGTGAGAAGGCCAGCAGAGGGGGGCAGTTAGGGGCGAGCAAGCCGGCAGGCAGAGTGATTAGGGGCGATCAGGTAGGCAGGCAGGTGAGCGGTTAGGAGCCAGTGGTCCCGGATTGCAAGAGGGATGTCCGACTGCCAGTTTAGGCCCGATCCCACAGGGGTCCCAGATTGGAGAGGGTGCAGGCCGGGCTGAGGGACACCCCCCCCCCATGCACGAATTCCATGCACCAGGCCACTAGTATATATATAAAAGCCTAAGCAACCAACAACCAAACAACTGGTCAACTGGTCACTGTAACACTCACTGACCACCAGGGGGCAGACGCTCAATGCAGAGCTTCCCATTGGTTGTTAATGCACTCCCACAGCGGGAGTGCTGCTCAGCTGACCAACCTGCCCGGAGGCCCACCAGCCTGGCAGCAGCCACTCACTCCCTCAGTAGTCCTGCAGGTCCAATCTCCAGAGAACAGACCAGGCACCGACAGACCAGCGCTACCGGCACAATCCCAACAGTGCCGCTGGCCTCCTGGAAGTTGGCCTCAGACACCGTGGCTGCTTCCCCTCCCTAGACATTCCGCAAGGAAGAAACAATATAAAAGCGGCTGCCAAGTGGCTCCCGACAACAGGCATGGATGTCAGCAGGATGGATCTGGATCCCAGGCCAATAAGGGTGTCCCACCACCTGCCTGGAGGGCCGATCATGTTCTAGCCTACCCCACCCGCCTCAGGACGGGCGCCAGATGCAGGGCTCACAGCTGGCAAGTGCTGCTGTGGCGGTGTGAGCCCTTCCCGACCAGGACTGACTAGGCGTGTGCCCATAGCAGGCGCAGTCAGGCCGGGATGAGTGCGAGCAGCAGGCAGGAGCAGCAGGAGGCATTGGACTGCCAGTTTCAACCCAATCCCCACAGGCCATGCCAAGGGACCCCACCTGTGCACGAATTCGTGCACCAGGCCTCTAGTGTGTAGATAGATAGATAGATAGATAGATAGATATAGATATCTATAGATAGATATAGATATAGATATAGATATAGATATAGATATAGATATAGATAGATATATTTACATAAATATAAGTTGTACCTATCCTTTTTTATCCTAATAACCAAAATTTAATGAACCAACCTGTTGTGCACTAACAAATTTAGGCCTTGAATACTCCACACACTGGTTTTAGTACTTCATGAAATTCAATCAAAATTTCAGATTAGCCTTAATTTTATAAAAATACAGTTGCTATTTTCCTTTGCCTTTGGCCTCTGGTGATAAAAATGCAAAGAATCAACGCATTGGTTCGTATTACTCACTTTCAAAATTATATTTCAGTTACAGTAATAGAAAAGCTTCTTTTTATACTGGCATGTATTCTAGTTTTCAAAAGCAAATACATAAAGAACAGGCATCAAAAATGAAAAGATAATCTAAGCTAAAATAAATAAGTCTTTTCTAGAACCTAGGTAATAATTGCACTGTAAGTTATATCAGCCTCGGTGTCAGTACTCTGGCAAAGACATCCATTTATCAGGCTAAGCAAGTAATTCCATGTTCTGTGAATGGCAGAATGAGACCAACTTCGGCTGATTTATGAAGTGATTTTTTTTTTCTTCAACTGAATGATTGAGACAGAGGACCTGCAGGAATGACAGTTCATCTTTTCTACCCAAGTGCCAATTCTTTTTATTACTTTTGTTTTGTTTCTAATGCAGACATTGTCGGTTCATTTACCATCTGCCAATGTAAATAAGAGCATTTAACTCTGGGCTACTCACAATGAATTGCCCAAAGAAAGTAATCTAATAGCTTTATCCCTCTTACGTGCTGCTTGAGAGTGTCATGGAGGGGGAAAGTTTCTGGTTTGGAAGCCAGCAGGGAACATATCTTTATTCATCTTTGTATATTCTGTTAAGTCTAGCAAGTCCCTAGGATGTCGGAAGCACTAAAAAGAAATTGTAATCAAGTTAAACCGGCCTCTAACCCTGCTGGAGAGACAGGGAGTGTGATGGGAACAGCTTGGAGCCAGAGTCTGGCATTCCTGACGCTGCCATTTACAAGCCAAACAGACCAAGGGCAAACTTTGTATGCTCTCTGAGACTCAGTTTGCTCATCTACCAAATGGTCATACCCAAGCTCTGTCTTTCAGAGTTGAAATAGGGATTAAATGATACAGTGTATGTATGTTGCCAGTTATCAAAGTAAGGAGCATGAGTCAGACTCTCTCTTCATAGATTTAGGCAAAAAAAAGAAGATTCTGAAAAACTGACACTGTCTTTCCCTCTTGCCCATCATCTCTATAGGAAAAAAGGATTTTCAGTGTTGATTTTCAAAGGTGCATGCATATCCATCATGCATGTGAACACACACACACACACACACACACACACACACACACACACACACACACCAATCTCGAAAGCAACCTGAAACCAGAAGGAAATGAAAAGCGGTCATGGGCAAAGTTGATCTGTCCATTTGTCCTAGCAACAAACACAGGCCTCTTTATATTTTTGTTGACAGTTTTTTGTTCTTGCTTCTTCTCACCCTCCATCTAATGCATCAACTGGGAGAACCACTTCAACCCCACCCCTCCCCACCAGCTCTGCCATCTCACTGCTTGCCCAATTAGCGTTGCTGCCTGCCGAACAAGGACTCCCCAAAATGTTAAGGCTCAGGACATCAGCGCTAATTGCCTAGTTCTCAAAGTGTCACCCCAGTGCCCCAGCATCCCAGCATATCAGTACAGTGGGGTCACAGCAGCCTCAAATAAAAAAGCATAGATCATAATATTTTCATGAATTTATAAGGCAAAATAGTGAATGTTAAAGAAAACTCAAGCAAACTGGGATTGGGCAGGACCCTAGGCTAAGTCCTCAAGGCCTCCATTTCCCAACTCCTGAGTACACTTTCCTTGGACATTCAGAATAATTTGCAGACAATGACAGAGGAGCATTGCCTAACGGATTTCCTTAGATATTTTCTTAGAGAACACATTTAGTGAAGATGACAAAGAATCAGTAAAAGATGATCACCAGTGGGGAGCTTTACCACAGAAGAATCAAACGAGGAACAGAAGTAGAGACTATGGGGTGGGAATGGGGGCAAGAACAGGGATAAGAAAAGGGGTACAGGGTTCTGTTTTAGACAGGGTTGTTGGAGAAAGGTGTCCCTGTAAAGATGGCATTTTAAGCAGAGACCTTGTATTCGTTTCCTATGCTCCTGTGATAAATAACCACAGATGTAGTGGAGTCGAACCACACAAATATATTGTCTTACACATTTATTATCTGGAGATCAGAAGTCTAAATGAGTCTTGTGCAACTAAAATCAAGATGATTGCCTAGCTGTGTTCCTTTGGAGGCTCCAGGGGAAAATCCAGTCCTCGCCTTTGCCAGCTTCTAGAGGCTGCCCACGTTCCTTGGCTGTGGCTGCCTTTCCCTTCATCTTCAAAGCCAGCGATCATAACACCTCTGCTTCCCTCCTCACATTTCCTTCTCTGACCCCGCTCCTCCCCTTTCACTTATTATTGCACTGTGATTCACGGGGCCCTCCCAGATAATCCACCATAATCGCCCATCTCAAGATCCTTAACTTAATTACATCTGCAAAGTTCCTTTTGCCATGTAAGGTAACACAGTCACAGTTTCTAGGGATTAGGACTTGGACATCTTTGGGAGGTGGTTGTTATCTGTTCATCACCCATTTGGAGGATCACAAATGGAAAAACAGTGTTTTAGTCTAAGTGTCTAGAACTTGGAGGGTTCAAGTAACTGAAGGAAGATAAGCACTGCAGACTCAGAATGCAAGAGGAAGAATGGTGTAAAACGAGGCCAGCAGCCAGGCAAGGACTGAGTCACACAAGACCTTGCGGGTTATGGTACAGATTTTGGGTTTATTCTGTTACAGTTGGGAGCACTGGAGGCTTGTAAGCAGCAGAACCAAATAACCCAGTTTATGTAATAGTTGAATCAGTCTGGTCGTTAATTAATGCAATGTACAGTCTAGCAGGGAAGACAGACTTTGATCAAATACTCCCTCATATACAGATAAAATTATGTTAGTTATAAGTGCTATGAATATGGCTCTTTGAAAAAAGTTCTGAGAAGAGAAAATGCCTGGGAGGCAAGAGTGATAAAGCAGAAAAATCACCCTGCTTCAGGCAAGTAAGAGACTCTGATCTTTGTCTCAGCTCTGCAATTGACCTTGGACAGACACTTAGGCATCCCCAGGCTTTGTTTTTCTCACGTGTAAATGAGAGGGTTGGCTCAAGTGGTCCTTTAGGATCCCGCAGCTTCTGAAGTTACTGAGACACCAGGATATCAAATGGAGTTCATCCCCTATGTTTCTACATAAATAGAAACATAAGCAAGAAATAACTCTGCACAATAGATAACCAGGCTCTTGACACAAAGATTACATAAGTAAATTCATACAAACAAGAGATATATTCTGCAGCCCCTTTACAAAACATCAGCATTTTTATTAAGATGATCTCAAGTTGCACTGAAATATAATTACGAAATAGGGGGAAAAACTCATAGACATAAACAACAGCATGATGGTTACCAGAGGGGAAGAGGAGTTCGAGAAGGTAGAAGAGGGTACAGGGGGTCAAATACTATATATGGTGATGCAAGGAGATTTGACTTTGGGTGGTGAACACACAGTGCAATATACAGATGCTGTATTATAGAATTGTAAACTTAAAATTTATATCATCTTATTTACCAGCTAGAGGCCTGGTGCACGAAATTCATGCACAGGGGGCGGGGGGGAGGACGGTCTCCTCAGCCTGGCCTGCACCTTTGGGGGATGTCCAATTGCTGATTTAGGCCCAATCAGGACTAAACCAGCATTTGGAAATCCCTCTTGCAATCCAGGACCACTGGCTCCTAACTGCTGGCCTGCATGCCTGCCTGATTGCCCCTAACCACTCACCTGCCTGTCTGCCTGATCACCCCTAACTACCTCTGCCTTGGCCCCTGCCACCACAGCTTCATCCAGAAGGACGTCTGGAATGACATCCGGAAGATCATTCAGCTCTCTGGTCTAATTAGCATATTATGCTTTTATTATTATAGATTTCACCCAATAATTTTTTTCTTTATTGATTAAGGTATTACATGTGTGTCCTTATCCCCCCCCATTGCCCCCCATTACCCCCGCCCCACTCATGCCCTCACCCCCCTTGTGTCTGTGTCCATTGGTTAGGCTTATATGCATGCATACAAGTCCTTTGGTTAAATTTAATTTAAAAATTTAAAGTATATTTGCATTGTTATACAACCATCATCACTGCTGTCTAGTTCCAGAACATTTTTATCACCTGAAACAGAAACTCTTTAGGCAGTTGCTCCCCATTCCCTCTTGCCCCTAAATTTGTGTCAATCACAAATCTGCTTTCTGTCACTATGGGTTTGCCAATTCCGGACATTTCATAGAAATGGAATCAGATAATAAAAATTTAAGGAACATTTAAAATGCAAAAAAAAAAAAAAAAATACAAACATCTACCTTCCCCAATGATCCAGATTTCCTCAAAATTTGGATTTACTAAAATTCATCTATTTCCTTTTCTTCCCTCTCCCCACCTTATTAATTGTACAAATAAAGGGCGGACAAATCATTTGTTTCAAGTATGCAAATTTTTAAAATAATAATTAATATTATACACTTCCTTTGTGTCCCATTGTAATAAAATCTGTTGTTTCATCAGGCTCATTAGAGTAGGTTTTGACCTATAGTGGAAAACCACTCACATGGGCAAGTTCATCTGTGAAATGAGAGGACTCAGGGGGATGATTGCCACTGTTTCTCCTCTGTGAATATTATATGATTCTCCATGGAAATGATCATAATAGGTGCATTGTCATTTCACACAAAGGGTAGGACTTCATCAGCAGGCTGAAAGCCGGGGAAACAGGATGTGTCTAAATATCTCAGTGGTATAAAAAAGTCATTTTATGGTTAGTGATGTGTTTTCCTAATCATGGTAAAATTTTAAGAAGGAACTTAGAGGTTTCACTGTCTTTTTCCTTATCAAAGGCGGGATCTAGAAAAATACTATCAATGGGCATCTTGCTATAGCTTTTCTACTATTAACAGTAAAAAAAAAATATGTAAGTTGCTGAAAGCATAGTCAGTGCAGATGTTACCACCCAACTGGGTTTTCCACAAATTATATTGCTGGCGTGTTAAAAGACAGCAAAAGAATTTGATTTTGCTTAGATAAGTATTATGTTTTTAATTTGGGACCATTATGTAGATCTTATTTTTAAAATATGTTCATCCTAAAATTAAGGCCTTTAAAAAATGTAGAATGAATACTGGATTCCAGGATTGAATTCTATATATTCCACATACTTTTACAGTTGCCAAGGTGTCAGGCCATTTTGCCAAAGGTTTCCTTAATTTTTATTTACTATTTCCACAATAAAGGGAACAAGCAATTGAATTAAGTGAATAAATAAATTAAATATCCAATTCATATATTTCTAGAAGAATGCAAAAAAAGCAGCCCATTGGACCAGATAATTTTTTTTTAAATATATTTTATTGATTTTTCACAGAGAGGAAGGGAGAGAGATAGAGAGATAGAAACATCGATGGGAGAGAAACATCGATCAGCCGCCTCTTGCACATCCCCCATTGGGGATGTGCCTGCAACCCAGGTACATGCCCTTGACCGGAATCGAACCTGGGACCCCTCAGTCCGCAGGCCGACGCTCTATCCACTGAGCCAAACCAGTTTCGGCGGACCAGACAATTTTATTGATTTTTCCTTACTCTTGTTTATTCCATATCATTACATAAAATGAACAGCAAACCAAGCAATTGTAATCTTCTGCTATTGACCAAAAAAAGCATACTTCATAGGAAAGAATGTGTTGAAGACAGAAATGAATGTGCTTGTCAGTGTGGCAAAATATTTACAGATGATGATATTTTAATAATCAGGAGGGAGATTCGAGTTTCTTTCTGATCTGGATTATTTTCTTTCCTTCTTAGCTGCCACTGGGATACCTATGACCTGAAGGCAGCCCTGAGCATGGCACTAAGTGCTGACATAGGCGCTCATCTGATTCTGAAAACAAGCTGCAGCTACCAGTGATCCATTGGTTATGATTCTGCTCCTTCACCATCAGCCCAAGCATTGACCTAGTTAAATATATTTTGATCTGATCAATTCTCTTGAAGGCCCAAAAAACTATATAACAAACTCTGCCTGCCCAACAAGGGTTAACTTATACTTCTCTTTGTGTTTTTAAACATTACGTGTTAGCCCAGCTGGCCAGCGTGGTTCAGTGGTTGAGCTTCGACCTATGAACGAGGAGGTCACAGTTTGATTCCCAGTCAGAACACATGCCCGGGTCGTGGGCTCAATCTCCAGTGTAGGGCATGCAGGAAGCAGCCAAATAGTTCTCTCTTGTCATTGATGTTTTTTTTATCTCTCTCTCACCCTCCCTGCCTCTCTGAAATCCATAAAAATATATTTTAAAAATAAAATAAACATTATGTGTTTGTATTTTTACATTAATTGGCCATGACTAATGTAATTTTGTTAGAGTCTAACTAAAATGTTAAGTCGCATCAATTAAAAATGTATAATATAGTATTCCATTTTAAGAAATGCCACCCTCTAAGCATGAATGTCTTCAGATTATCATCAATAAAACCCCAATGAAGATGCTTAAATGTAAATCTTTGACCACATTTGTAATTTTCTTCAGGATAGAACTTTTAAAAAGAATTCTTTCAAATTGAGAGACATAAAAATGATCTCATCTAATTAGAATTTTCTTTCTTATTAGAGATTGTTTTGTATATGTTCCTTGCCGTATGTATTTCTTCTATGAAATCTATGTCCTTTGTTTATTTCTTTAAGTCTTAAGTTTTTAATATTTCATTCAACCACATGTGTAATATGCAATTAAAAGTACATTTTGGAAAAAGTTTAAAATGCAGCACCCATCATTCATTTATTTCTGTAAAGCTTCCTCTTAAAGTTATTTTAAAAATATCCATGATTTTCATTAAAATGCCATTTCAAGAATCAGACAGACGGTCTAAATGCCCAAAGGTTGTGTTAGACTGCCACCTAGTATTTCAACGTGGAGCTGCCCAAAACATTTACCAAAGGTTTTCCCATATTCATAACATGCAGACTACAGTAAACATAAAAATGTCACCTTATGTCCTGAATCCAGAAAGGCTAAAGACTAATGTTAATGAATGCAAAAACCAAGGCTCTCCATTGACCCAGAAACAAGATAGGCTATACATACCCTCCATATTTAACACTTGTCACTATTTACCTTAGCTGCAATGAAAAAGATCACCACTATGAAAGTCAAGAAAGTTTGGGTTTTTATTCTTAGTGTACTGGAGTACTGGTAACAGATATAATTTTTCTCTCATAAATTGCTGAGTCTCTTCAGGTCTCAACTTTTCTATAATATAAGCAAAGACGAAGGAAAGCTCTCCCCGCCCTCACCGTCCTCTGTAGTGTGTGCATATTAGCAGTGCATCCTGAGAACTGTGGGTTTCTGGGGCTACAGTAGCTGTGTAAGGTCAGATTCAGCACAGAGCCCAAGCTTGGCTTCTTCCTGGTCACCTGTTCTTTCTCCCTGCCCCTCCTCCACATAGATGGGAGGCACTTCTTGGGTGGAAATGCTTGACGGCATGGCTGTGCTCTAATGGAGAGCTTTGGGGGGAAAGGAAGGCAAGCGGTAGGAGAAGTAAAGATTTCGCAATTGGCCTGCATACAATGACATTGACAACACTCATAGGGTCCTATCATCACAGTGTCAGGTGCCCATATTGAACATGGACTACTTATTCCTGACAACTTCCTTATCTTCCTAAATTCCTCTCCAGACCCTTCCCACCTTCCTCAGGTGCTCTTCTTTCCATAGGCTGTGAATATTCTCCAAAACAGTCTCAAAAATCTGCTCTTCTTTCTTCATACTTTTGCCCTGAAAGAAATTACTTATTTACATATCTTAAACTCTATGGTTTGATTAAACAATCTTTAACTGCTAAACAAAACTCTCACTTGAGTGCCAGTCATGTGTGATCAGCTGCCTGCTGGAATTTTTGATGTCCCACCAAATGTGCCTACCACATCACATTTGGGATGGAAGCTTCATGAGAGCCAAGACCTCATCATATTTCCTGCTATCTTTTTGAGGCACTCAATAAAAATTATTGAATAAATACATTCTAAGCTTATTTCTTTATTCTCGTTTTTATTTATGCCCTATACCCAATCTTACGTTCTATTCTCCTTTTTAGATCTTATCTATCCATCAAATTCTAACTTCTCCAAAAATATCATTTTCAAATATTCTAATCAGACTGTTCCTCTTCAAGACTTCCCTAATAGTCTCCTAGCTACTATGGGATCAACTCAAACACCCAATCACACAGTCACTTCAAATGTTTCTTGTGTATACATGTCCAACCAGAATGTACACAGCACAGCCTGTGTTTTACACTTTTGGAGTATTCTTCCAAGTTTGACTGCATGCTGGTGAGGGTATTCATTCTATAAGAAAAGAAAGACTTTACATAAGAGTTGCAGAGAAAGCCTATAAAAAATAAAACTTAGAAAGTGGTTTGGGAAAATCTCATTCCAAGAAGACTCTCTAGTGAATGGACTTTGGGTGAGTTCTATAGCAAGTTGGCATCTGCTTTCCTATTATAATTGCATAAATGCATGTTATTTAATTTTTATAATGTAATCACATCATTTCCCAGTTATGTTTTGCATTTTAATATTATTATATAGTCTCATTGAGATTACTTTACAATAATTTCTTATCATAGAATGAAATTTGCATCTAAAGCTATGTTTGGAAACTCCATATTACGTTCTTGCAGTAGTAAGAATCAGCTTGAATTAACTTAACTTGGGACACATGAGCTCCTAGCTTCCACTTTGGTTTTTCAATGAGATCTTATGTTTGAATTGGAAAGTAGGGCTAATCTCAATGATGGTGGGGTAAGAAGGATTTATTTTAGTGGTTCTGATTTTATTATCATGTCAAAGAGATTTGGAAGTCCCTGCATGTGCTACCGTTTCTGCCCATTCTTACTCTGTGTGCTACATCCCAAATATGCCAAGAGGCCAATGCACCGAACTTGATAAAATGCCTGGAAATACCCTAAAGAATTACACAAAGTAATAATTCATATCATAGACACAGTATAAGCTGCAAAAAGTTTCAAGCCTTAGGTTAAACCCTCCTCCCATATCACTTATCTAACTTTATTATGGTCTTTCATTCTTTTTTTCATTTTCAAGGTGGCTTTTAGCATAAAATATTCACACCCTTTTACAATATTAAATATGCATATATGCATAACCCATGAACACAGACAATAGTGTGGTGAAGGCCTAACGAGGGGGCAGGAACAGAGAGGAGCCGGTCAATAGGAGGAAAGGGGGGAACACGTAATACTTTCAACAATAAAGATAAATTAAAAAGAAAGAGAATTGTCATTAGTATTTAATACAAATAGTTGCTAAAAAATGAAGTGTAGGATTAAGTCTGAATTCTCTGCCTACCCATAGGTCACACAGGCCCAAAATGAAGCAAAAATTGGGGAAATAAATTGAGCCATGTGACCTTAATTTGCAATGGGTTTGATTTATATCAAAGCCAAATGTAGTGTTTCCCTTACTAGACACTTACATGGGAAGGAGAGAATTAAAATAAGATTTTTTTTCCTTCTGAACCCAGAACTTAAATTCAGCAAGGAAAATGAAGTCAGTCATACAAAGACTAGAAAAATTTTCCTTCTAAGCTTCTTAACTCAAATTCAAATTTTATAAAGTTCTGACAAATCGCTCGTCTAATTACAACACCCGTAATTATAAACTGGCCAGACTGGTTCAGGTTTCTTCAAGTCGGGTTGAGAGTGTGTTTTTCTGTTTGGTTATCATCCATTTATTAAGTTGTATTGCTCATTATAAACCTCAGAAGCATGTTAAATAATAGGGTTGGGGTATTTCCTGAGCAATAGGAGTTAACTGTTTTTCTCCTGGGCTTAGCACAACCTTCTCTCTGGCTTCCTATGTGGCTGAGAAACCTTCAGCATTGTGGCAACAGCTCTCTCCTGATTCATCACCTCACCCAAGGTGCCCCTGCCTATACTTGCAGTTTGAGCAGTGACCTGGTGGATCTGCTCTAGATTGGCTCGCTTGTCTTCATGTTATATGTATACTTGATGGGTATTTTTCCCTTGGCAATGACATTTTTTAAAGTTAAGCTAGTGGAGTACCAGGGACAGAAGGCTAAATGTTAAACTCCCATTTGCATATTTTCTATCAGAAATATGAATATGACAGAGCTGCCTAATAATCTATATAGATAAAAGCCTAAGAAACCGACCGACCAGCCGACTGGCTGACCTGCCAACCAGCCAGTAACTATGACACACACTGACTACCGGGGGCAGATGCTCAATGCAGGAGCTGCTGAGCTACAGCAACTTTGCAGAGTGCCCTCTTGCACTCCGGGACCTCTCGGGGGATGTTGGACTGCTGGTTTTGGCCAGATTCCTGCAGGCCAGGCTGAGGGACCCCACAGATTCATGCACTGGGCCTCTTGTATGGGAATAATTACAAAACATTTGAAGGTAAGTATAGAGGGAAAATTGTTCAACTAAACGGAAAGAGAGGTTAAATTTAGTGTTTTTAAAGAGAAAGAAACTGCAGCTTGATTTGTAGATGGGTATATTTGTTTATTTGTTTATTTTTGTTTGTTTGATGAGTTGGCTAAACTATTACTCTCCTAGGTAAAGAGCGTGGAAAGGACTAATAGAACTTGCAAAGGCATCTGAGTTTACATTTTAATCTATACTCCTAGAAGAATTTGGATAATATGATTTCTTATACGCTCTTTTTCCAAAGGGTGTAATCAAAATGAACATCATTACAATTTACAAAAATTATTTAGAGACTCTATTAGTTTTAATTAAGAATAAACTATAGAACTCTTAACTCCTCGGAGCACTCTTATCAGGTGGGGCAAAAATGAAAACTCATAAACAAGTAAGAACAAACTTCAAAACAAGGAGACCTAAGAGAGAGATTATAAGTCACAGTATGAGAAATAACAGGTATAACTTCCCCCATCTTCTAATTCAGGGCTCAGTGAGTTCAGCAAGAACCACTTTGAAGAGTTTGACCAGCGCCACTAAGAGTCTAACATGCTCCTTTTACAAAAGTGCCCACTTGATCTGTGCTTGTTGAAGACCCATCCACTTTGAGATGCAGTGATGTGATCAGCATGAGAAATGGGGGAAATCCTCTCTGTCCTCTGCCTGAGACTTGGAACTACTACCTAAGAATGATCTCCAGAGAGGAAAGAAAAGAAAAGAGAAAAAAAGGCTGGACATCTGAATTAACTAGCAGTGTCTCCTCTGAAATTCTTACCTAGAAGACTCTTTCCAAGGACAAACATTGTTAAAAATCAAGAAGAGATTACTGAGAAAAACAAGTTAAGTGATGTAGCCCAAGGTCATTTTCTATCCATGTATGTTTTCTCTTTTTCAGATATTAAAGGCTTACACAAACATATGAAAAGGACACAAGGGACAAAATTGGTTTGCCTCAAAGCACAAACATTTTAGGCCTGACTGGTGTGGCTCAGTTGGTTACAAGTTGTCCCCTGCACCAAAAGGTCACCAGTGGTTGGATTCCTGGTCAGGGCACATGCCCAGATTGCAGGCTCGATCCCCAGTAGTGGGTGTGCAAGTGGCAGCCGATCCATGCTTCTCTCTCACATTGATATTTCTTTATCTCTCTCTCCTATCAATAAAAACATAGTTTAAAAAAAAACACACCACACAAACATCTTAACTGACATTTTAAAATGGATTTGATTTGCTAAACTTACAAAGGCTAACCAGTAAATTTCAGCTCTGACAGAAAGCCTGGCTCTCATGGAGCCCTATGCCAGCCAGGTGCCAAGAAGTAGACAACACCCACACCTGTATGCAGCAATGTTGGGAAGACAGAGACAGAAACTGATGCTCAAAGGGTGTCATTAGTTAAGGTGGGTCAGTGTTAGCATGTGAGTGACAACAGTGGGCTGGCCAATGAAACCAGAACAGTGACAAGATTCAGAAAGGCAAACGTAGCAGCCAGCAGAGAAAAAGATAACATTGAAAGCAGATGTGTGACTTATACATAAAACATGCCATCATTCCCCCAATCACACCTCAGGGTCTGCAAGAGAATATGAGGAAAGAGAAAGACTGTAGTTTTAACATGGAGTTTATGGCCATCTCTACCTCTCCCATTGTGTTGTGTGTTTTTTCCTACTATGGAATGGTCCAAATCACTGCTTCCATGTCCTTGCTTCCCATTCTCAATTCTCCTCTCCAATCAGGCTTTCCCCATCCACTGAAACTGCTCTTGTCTAAGCCAATAATGAGTCAAATCCCATCCTCTATTCTCAGTCTTCCCTCCAGGGCACATGCTCACTTCAAAAATTAACTCATTCAGTACCATAGACTTTAAATATACTGATGGTTCCCCAGTTAAATTCTTCATCCTCAAATTCTTCCCTGAGCTACAGATTTGTCTATCAAAATGCCTATCTGACATCTCCAGTTGGAAGTTGAATGAGCATCTCAAAGTTAATACATATAAAACCAAACCTACCACCACCCACACTCCCAAAACTTCCCTCTCTGCAGTATTTCCCAACTCAGAGTCTACCAATGGAGATAGATGCTTCTTTTTATTTCACACCTCACATCGGCAAATCTATCAGCTCTACCTACTTCTCACCACTTTCATCGCTACCATCCAAACTAAAGCCACCATACTGTAATAGCTTTCCAACTGGTCCCTATGTCCACCTTTCATCTTACTACTGACAGTTTCCCCCACAGCAGTCTGAATAATCCTCTTGAATAATGATTCAAATCATGTCATTTCTTTGCTCAAAACCCATCATTCATGATGCAATTCAAAATTTTTATTTTTGCCTACAAGCAGTACAAGATATATGACCCCCATCTACTTTTCCAATATAATTTCCTGTTAACTTTTCACTGAGCTCCATCCACACTGGCCTCCTAACTAATTAAAAGTAATCCAAGCACACATTTAATTCAGGACATTGAATTCACCGTTCCTGAAACTGAGATACTCTTTTCTCAAATCTCTGTGTACCTTTCTCCCTTGCAGAACTTTTAAGGCTCCAGTTTACCACCTCTTCAGAAAGGCCTTCCCTCAATCTCTGTGAAACAGCACCCTCCCATCCTCCCTCTGCCCTGTTTTCTTCCTAGTATCTTCACCATCCGACACATTAAATATCTATTCATCTGTGATAGTAATTCTTCAACAGGAATATACCCTTACTAAGGGCACAGAATTCCTTGTTGTATCTTCAACACCTAAAACCATACCTGCTCAACAAAACTTCTCAGTAAATAGTTGTTGTTTGTTGAATGCATGAAGGCTATTGATACAGCTGATAATCTATAATAATAAAATTGTAATATGCTAATTAGACCAGACTTCCTTCTGGACATCCTTCCGTCCTTCTGGGCGAAGCTGAGGATGCGAGAGAAGGCCAGGTCCCGGGTGCCAGAGGGAACCCCGGGTCCCAGGTGCCAGATGGAAGCCAATGCTGGCAGTGAGGGAAGGAAGTTCTACTCTTGCATGAATTTTGTGCATGGGGCCTCTAGTAAACTAATAAAATTGATCCTATTTTAACAAAGCATTTAGGTGACCTCAGCTAGGATTCACAAATTGAAGGAGCCTTACCGATATTCATAGTATTCTCATAGAGATGAGGAAATTGGCTCCAGGGAGATAGAAAAGTACATTCGGTAGGATTAGAGAGATAGAAAATGTTCTTCACTAAAATACAAAGGCTATTGCAGTTAGAGATGCCATAATTGAGATTACCTACCAATTGCCTAAGTATCAATGGAGAACACCAGCTCTCAGAATCTAGGGTCAAGCACCAACTAACTGGTTTTGGAAGCCTCCAGAAACCAGGGATCTTTTTGATGTCATATAGGTGCCATTTCACACTCAAATGCTTACAGACCATTCAAGTAAAGAAAGAGTAAAGGAGGCCTGGAGGAATGAGCTGGAGAAAGCAGGCTATATCCAGGAGCAGCTGAGCTCCTCAACTCCAGCCAGGTCCCATGTGAAATGTTAGAATGCAAGGATATTTGCAGTAGAGTTGACAAGACACCCTGTGTTTTGGCTCCCCTTTTGACTCTTGGTTCTATGGAGTGAGATTATTGTCATTATCTTAGCGTCATAGGAATCCTCCTCCCCATCCCTTTGAAGCCAACACCGTGAGACAATCACAAAAACTCTGCTTATAGCTTCTACCTGCAGGTTACCCATTTGCAACCTTGATTTTTAAAGCAACAGTTGTCAGCCATCCTATTAGAGGCACAGTATGTCACAACCAGTGTTAAAGTGTACCATAAATAATTTGCTATTCCATACGCACTTAAGGACCAACATTTGTAAATTATTTTAATTTTAATGTACTAAGTTGTTTTCAATAATGCTGATGCCTTTCTTGTTGTGTACTTGAATTCTGATAGGCATCTTTCAACTAGAGATAAAAAGATGGAGTTAACATATAGAAAATTAGAAACATCCTATCTGGAGGATATGTGCTGCATTCTAACATCATTTTTCTGTCTACTATGGTAGAATAAAAAAGGTTAAGAAAAGTTGCTTTAAAATTACCCCTATAAAAGCATATAATATTTTCCATTAAATTGGGACTAGAAATTTTAATTGTATATAAATTTAGTCCCATTAAATAGAAAAGAATTTCTTGGCAAGAAGTCGTGCCAGAACACTTAGTCTGAATTATAAAGTCCCTGAAAAAAAAATCCCTTAAAACTTTTTCAACTTTACCTCCCACTGTAGACCTCTGAACTCCAGCCACCAACTCAGATTGTGCCTTTCACATTTTTAGTTCCATGTCAATCCTTAGCTGTAGCAAAGCTTTATTCCAAGTAGCTATAGGCCAAGTTGAAAGTTAGTGATTGTACCACAAATATTTCTATAGAAGGAGAGAATGCACATTAGGAGACCACTACCTGCCTCTGACACAAATGATATGCCTCTAGAAAGGCAACAAAAGCTTCTCAGATCAAAATCTGATGCTAGAAAATAAAATATGTACACAATAAGTAAGACGTAGGTATAGATTATCATGCAAAAGACCGTATTGATCCGTCAACAATTTCACACTCAGAGAATGGGAAGGTGGGGGGGTGAAGGGGTGAAGAAAGGATTTCAAAATGTAGATGACCTAAATTCAATTTAAGCTCATATAGGAATGTCATGTGCATGCTTTTTTTTTTAATAACCCCAATTACTAAAGAAGAACACAAAAACTAGCAATTATCAAAACAGACTCTTGTGTGACTTATGGGAGGATAGTCTGGGTTTAGTGTTCAGAATAATTATCTAGAACCTTTCAGAAAGAAAAAAAATCTTTAGAATTCCAAATCAAATACTGGGTTATACTGGGCCAGAATATAATATTCTGAAGGACTTGAAGAAAAGCAACCCTTCAAATTAGCTCAAAAAACAAGAGGCATCAGGATGTTGCCATCTACAAATGGCTAGCTAGCACTACAGTTGGGATCTATCCCTTCCCTTATCCTACTTGGGATGTCATATTGAAATCAGCACACATTCCAAAGACTCTGCCCATTTTACATTGTGGAACACCTGCACCTTAGCACAGGGTAACCGGAGTAACCACTCTGTATAAAGCTGCAGAAAGAGCTGTTCTTTGAAAAAGAACACACAAGCGGTTGGTACCAGAGCCAGGCTTGTATTAGAGAAGCTTGAAGGGCCTTTGAAAAATCAGACAAGAATCATATTAATATTAATATTAACCATGTTGGTCCTGGAGTCCTGGTAGTAAAAGAGGCTGTGAGCATTGCAACTGGAAAAGGAGAGCCAGGCTACAGCATTCAAGGTCCCTCTGGACTGTGAAATGATGTTGGACATAACACCAAATTCTCATGGACCATATATTTTGCAAAATGAGGAGTTACGTATGTATAGCCAGCCTCTTTGGCTGACTTAGGAAATTCTATAAATAAATAAATAAATAAATAAATAAATAAATAAATAAATAAATAAATAAATAACATTCACTATTTCTGGTTAAATGGTTATCAGTTGTTTAAGGAGAAATACAAAAATGGTGACTTTTAACCAAAAATAAAAAAATAAAGGTCCAGCATTGGTAAGTCACTAATGAACAAGTTTTATCCTTCTCTCTTTGCATTTTTACTTGGTCAGCAACCAGTTTGAGAGCTGCACCAGACTTTATGGGTTTTCCCATGCTTTTAATTAACTTTAAAATCTTATTAGCCCAATTATTAGCAATATGTTACAAGGCACCCAGACTGCAGCTGTGAATGTGTCTTTATTAAAAAAGCATGGCTGGCCATGAGTTAAGAAACTTACAGCATTATTATAAACTCTATCAAGGCTACAGAGATAATTCAGTTTGCAAATTGGTCCCAATTCAAACTTGGCAAGGGAATGCAAATTAGGTTTGAGTTAATTTTCTCCCCCTACTACTCTTCTCTCAAAACATGTAATTCCTATTAGCAATTAGCATCAGTAGGCTTTACGCTGGCACTTGGAAAGGTAACCAACTCATAACATAAGAACCAGAGGTGTGATGTTATTTTAACTTAACAATAGATGTGTGAAGAAGGAAGAAAAATGTGTTTTTATAGATATATTATCTTTCCTACGGGACATATAAATAATCCTAAATTTTACCCAGTTTGAAGAGCTCAAATATGGTGCTCTGATTTACAAATCCTGGCAATTCTAAGAGGAACAAGAATGAATTTGTTGTAAACTCAGCCCCACAGAACATTCTAAATATAGATTCAGCTTACCTTTGTCCAGAGCTTCACCAGGAGATCAAAAAGCGGGTCCCTTTAAAGCAGTGGTTCTCAACCTTCCTAATGCTGCGACCCTTTAATACAGTTCCTCATGTTGTGGTGATCCCCAACCATAAAATTATTTTCGTTGCTACTTCATAACTGTAATTTTGCTACTGTTATGAATTGTAATGTAAATATCTGATATGCAGGATGTATTTTCATTGTTACAAATTGAACATAATTAAAGCATAGTGATTAATCACAAAAACAATATGTAATTATATATGTGTTTTCCAATGGTCTTAGGCAACCCCTGTGAAAGGGTCGTTCGACCCCCAAAGGGGTCGCGACCCACAGGTTGAGAACCGCTGCTTTAAAGAATGTGGAACTAATATCTTCAGGTGAAGAAATATTTTGAAGGTCTCTCTAAGGCAAAAATAAAAGAAAATGCTAAACCAAAGAGCTCTAGGGATCTATACATTCTAATCCAGGTTCACAGACTATCCTATTTAATAAAAGAGAAACATGGTAATTGGCGTACAACCGCTACCCTTCCCATTGGCTAATCAGGGTGATATGCAAATTAACTGCCAGCCAAGATGGCGGCCGGCAGCCAGGCAGCTTGAAACTAACATGAGGCTTGCTTGCTTCAGTGACGGAGGACTCCAACGTTCCCCGCCTGCCGCTGCAAGCCTCTGAGCTGCAACTCTAAGCAACTGTGTAACAAATATAGAAGCTAAACAAAACCCCAGAAACCTACTTTAGTCCGCTGGGCTTCAGCCAGCAGGATCGCAACATTGTAAGCAAAGGCCAGAAACCTACTTTCAGCAGCGGAGGCCTAAGGGCTGGAGCCAAGCCTCAAAGCTAAAGCTGGCCCAGAATAAAAAAAAAGAAAAAGAAAAAAGGAGCGGTTGGGAGCTTCAGTCACCCCCAGCCTGAAAATATCCCTCAGCCCCTCACCCAGACTGGCCAGGCACCCCAATGGGGACCCCCACCCTGAAGGATGTGTGACCAGCTGCAAACTGCCATCATCCCCTCACCCAGGCTGGCCAGGCACCCCCACCCTGATCCAGGACAGCCTTCAGGGCAAACCAGCCGCACCCACCCGTGCACCAGGCCTCTACCCTATACAGTAAAAGGGTAATATGCCTCCAAGCACCAGGATCAGCGTGACAGGGGGCAGCGCCCAAACCCCCTGATTGCCCTGCGGCTCTGTGTGTGACAGGGGGTGGGGCCACAACCTCCCTATCCGCCCTGCTCTGTTCGTGACAGGGGAAGGCACCCAAACCCCTGATCAGCCCTGCTCTGTGCCTGATAAGGGGGAGCTCCCCAACCCCCTGATCGCCCTGCGGCTCTGTGTGTGACAGGGTGCGGCACCCCAACCCCCCCCCCCCCACGGGCCCTGCTCTGTGTGTGATGGGGTAGAGCCATAACCTCCCCATCGGCCCTGCCCTGAATGTGAGAGTGGCAGCGCCCCAACCCCCTGATTAGCCCTGCTCTGTGGGTGATAGAGTGCAGCGCACCAACACCCTGAAGGGCCCTGCTCTGTGCATGACAGGGGCCAGTGCCCCAACCCCCTGATTGGCCCTGCTCTGTGCGTGACAGGGTACAGAGCCCCAACCCCCCTGATGGGCCCTGCTCTGTGAGTGACAGGGGGCAGTGCCCCAACCCCCTGATTGGCCCTGCTCTGTGCGAGACAGGGGGTGGCACCGCAACCTCCCCATCGACCCTGCCTTGAGTGTGACAGGGGACGCTGCCCCAACCCCCCAATCGGCCCTACCCTGAGCGTGACTGAGGGTGGCATCACAACCTCCCGATTGCCCTGCTCTGTGCATGACAGGGGGTGGCGCCCCAACTCCCCAATCGGCCCTGCTCTGAGCCTGATCAGGGGCTGCACCTAGGGATTGGGCCTGCCCTCTGCCACCCGGGAGCAGGCCTAAGCCAGCAGGTCGTTATCTCCCAAGGGGTCCCAGACTGCGAGAGGGCACAAGTGGGGCTGAGGGACCCCCCTCCCCCCGGAGTGCACAAATTTCTGTGCACCGGGCCTCTAGTCTGATATTAAAAATAAGACCACAGGAACACAACTCTGCCTGCTACCCTTTGACATTTCTTATATATTGTACTCCAGTGGTTCTCAAACATTAAAGTGCTGCGAATCATTTTGAATCTTTTGGAAAAGACAGATTCCCTGACCCCATCCACCAAAGATTCGGACTCAGTTCATCTCAGTTGGAATACAGAAATCTGGCACTGGGATTTTTGGTTTTCTGAACAGGGAGTCTTTGGATCTTACTTTAAGGAACCCAATTCTATTTTTGTGAGGCTGGGAGGCAGGGAACCTGATCAGCCCTTATCACCGGCCAGGCCTAGGGACTCTACTCATGCACGAATTTCATGCACCAGGCCTCTAGTCTCATAATATTTAGATAATACTTATCAAATGCTAATGTGCCCATTATTATAGTGGGTTGATCCAATGCTACTATCAAAAATATAGCTAACGTTTACTCTATGCCAAGCACTATGACTTAAAAAAAAAGAAAGAAAGCAACTTATATGTCTGATCTTGCTTAAACATCCTTATTAACTCTTTTGGTTTACAGATAAAAACACTCAGATTTAGATTTTGCTCAAAATGGCACAGAATTTCACACCAACAACTTTGCTATAGAATGAAGTTGAGGAAGTTAAAATGATGTCGCTGAACCCTCCGAGTTTTTATTTCAAAACAGACAATACTCACACAGGCACCCATAAAGAACAAACACCAAGCACAGAGACAGCTGTTCCACAAAGTAAAAAGACACAAAATACTATAAATAAATGATAAGAGATAAACCTCATTGATTCTGACTCCATCCATTTGGAATTTGCCATTATTCAAGAAGCTGGGCTAGCACTGGCCTTTCCACCAAATACAAAAGAAATATGTGAAGTGATAGTATATCTAAGGTTCCCAAGGGAGTGCTTAAGTACTCAAAAGAATGCCCTCTGGTACACAATCCAGTTACCATCTATGCGAAGACCAACCCTGCTGAGATGCTAAATGTGAATAGCTCATCTAGTTATTAAAGTTGGTCCTCTAATGGGCCACACTTTGCCTATCAACAGTGATAGCATCCACTCAAAAGTAGTAAAAATGCATATCTTTAAAAATAATATTTAGATATACTTTGATACTGTTTAAGACCTCCCTCCCCCTGAGTTTAGGGACTGGTCACTTGTTGCGTTCATTAGCTTTCAGAAAAGAATAATTTTCATAAAACTGTAAGATAACAGAACTGAGTTGTGCCTAAGATACTTTTATATTTTTCCTACCAACAAGAAGAGAAGCAAAGTTCCATTTTCTTTGAGAGTTCATAGCCATTTTCTCTAACATTTGTATTGCTTCTTCAAAGTTAAAAGACTATAACTAATGCCAGCCAACTCAATCTTTAGCAAAGGCAATTAAGCAGCATTATTCAGGCTCACCAGTTCTATGCCATTTTATTGGCTAAAGCAATTAGAAGAATTTATCATTTTTTAAAATCACATCATTATTGACTATCACAAACCCTGTTACTGAGAAAGGTGATGACTTGTAACACTGCTATGAGGTAAAATGAAAATAAAGAATGAAAAGAGAGTCTTAAAGGTAGAGGTTAAAGGAGGAAAGAAACATAAATTACAATTAGAGTGAAACATTGTGGAACCGTAATGCAATTTTTAAGATCCTTTAAGTCAAATTAATGAAAAGGAAAAGAGGCTCAATATTTGCCTTCATAGAATTTTCATTTAAAGAGTTAACTTATTTCTTTTAACTCAACCTATTCATTTTACATAAAAGCTTTTAGGAGACAAAGTAAAATGTTTTCAAGATTTTATTTATAAAAGATATAAATATAAAAGATATTTTTATATCTATAAATAGGAAAGAATGCAGGCATGAATTAAAATGTCATACAGCAAATCTTTATTTGGACCATCTGAAAATCTACATATTTTTCAGGTCTGGGTCCTAAATTATCCATCTTTGGGTTTCCAACGCCCAACACATGTGTCTGCACTGAAAGGTGCTAAAAAAAAAAACAACCGCATTGTTTCATTGCATTAAGATACTGAATTTTCCTTTTTACAAAGTCTCCTGAGTACACACAGAAGTAGCACTGGCCTCCAAAAGTTCATTTTGGATATTTCTTCTCAGTTTTACATTTAATAGCAGAGGCTAGTCTTTACATGTGCTTTTCCCCCTCAAGTCTTCACTGAATGTCACTGAAAGAACTCTTTTTAACATCAGTTTGGTTTTACCGAGAAATAAATTAAGGGAATGCATCGGCATGAGCGACCTATTTGGTTTATTTTGGATAATGTCAATGGAATTATGCCCTGAGAGCAGCCTATTGTTTCCACTCTTAACCTGCCATCTTGCCTCTGTCTATTTCAGTGATCATGTTCCTTCCCCATTTGTCTTCCAGCAGTGGACAGGGCTCAAAAACACCCAGGGAGGCTGGCACAGCAGCTGAATTAACCACACATCCATCCCAGATAACCTCTCTTCTTCCTTCCCGCCCTTCCATTCTCTGTACCGGCTCAATTCAGATCAGTTCATCCCCCATCCTCACACACATTCCTGTCTGAAGATAAAGGCCATAACCTTTAGACGGTCTTGCTCTGCTCCTTTTCTAGCCATGCCCCTCTGCCTAAGGCGGGGAGTCCACCGAGTGAAGAAATTATGCCCAACCAGAGCCTGGAACCACCACCGGACCATGCCCCAGAACGCTGGAGGTTGCTGCTCAAACACAGCCCAATCCACTTCCAGGGCCTGGGTGGGAGCTTCCTCCCTGGCTTCATCTTCTAGTTGGAGGAACTTCAAGCCCAAGGACCAACCAAGGGATGCCTGTTTGCAAGAGGGATATACACAAAGCTTGAATATATGGGCTCACGTGGCCAAATAGGCTTACTTAGTATCTTCAAGGTATGAGATGGAGCCGAGGGTAGGCAAAGATGGGTGTGAGCCATGAGTACAGGTGACCAGCCAGGGCCAACTCTGCCCCACATTACCGCATTTCAGTACGTAACTTTGGAATTCTAAAGTCCCAGAATCCAGAATTCGTTTCCTCGATTATGACAGAAGATTATCTATCAAGGTAAAAACCTAAAACACATTTTATTTAATATGTTATCTTGACTTATAAATATTTATACTTATGGTATGTATATGGATGTCCATTTGTACTTCTGCCTTGAAACCTGATAATGTGAGCAGCAGGCCTGCTAGGTTTGGGAGTCCAAATTTAATTGATATATGATGACCCTACCTTGTGCTAGGTCCTAGGTAACAGCAGCAAACTGAACAGATAAGGTCCTGCCTGATCTCAAAGAACTTACATTCCAACAGGGGAAGATAAATAAGCAATGTCTAAGTAAACCAGAGGACTTGCTGCCAGATGGCATGACACAGTGAAAAACAGAGACTGAAGGACAGAGAAGGGGACTTCACTGAATTTTCAAGAGCAGACCAAATGGTTCTTTCTGTAGGACTGATAATTGCTTGTATGAGTGGAAGACTTCAGTATGAAATTATAACATAGCACATGGTTGCAGTGCCGTTGGGGAGGAAGCCTATAGCTTTTACCAATCTCATGACTGGCTAGATTAGCACATGTCTGTTCATACCCCTGTTTCACTCTGTAGGGTAGGTTCACTCATACCACAAAATAAAAAATAAAAAAATTATTTCTTTGCCCTAGCCAGTTCAGCTCAGTGAATAGAGCGTCAGCCTGTGGACCAAAGGGTCCCAGGTTCAATTCCTGTCAAGGGCACATGCCTTGGTTGCAGACCCCTCCCCGGCCCAGGCCCTGGTTGAGGCTCTTGCAGGAGACAACCAATCGATGTGTTTCTCTCGCATTGATGTTTCTCTCTGTCTTTCCCTCTCTCTTCTATTCTCCCTAAAAAACAATGAAAAAATATTCTTGGGTGAGGGTTAACAACAACAAAAATTTCTTTCTTTAATTAATCTATATATAAAAGCTAAGTGACCTTTACGACGGAATGACCGGAATGACCAGTTGACCAGTCGCTACGATGTGCACTGACCACGGGGGGCAGATACTCAACGCAGCAGCTGCCCCCTGGTGGTCAGTGCACTCTCACAGGGGTAGCACTGCTCAGCCAGAAGCCGGGCTCACAGCTGCCAAGCACAGCAACAGTGTCAGGAACCTCTCCTGACTCCGTGGCAGCACTACCTAGCAGTGGCAACAGGTACAGTGGGCTGGGATGAGCGTGAGCAGCACAGCGCCCAGTCCAGGTTCAGGCTCCTCCCTGGCTGCCTGCCACTTGGCACATTGTGAGAGGGATATCCGACTGCTGGTTAGACATCCCCCAAGGGGTCCCGGATTGCAAGTGACTATGTCATAGATTATAAACTGCTACATCCCACAAACAGTTAAACAACGAAGGTGGCTTCTGCAGTATTTGAAAAAGAGATCTATGACTGCTTAATCCTAATTCATCAGAAGAATCTCCAAACTGTCCACATCCTGTTTATTCTACATGGGGATGAACATGCATTCTTATATATTGGGAACAGTCTCTTAGATTTACAAATTAAAACCTGGCAAGGCTACTCTAACACTGAAAAAACAGGATGATGCAGCGATGACATGCATGGACTCTGGCTTGCACATTTTGTAGTCAGCCCTGATTCTGACACTTATAACTGTGTGACAAAGTCAATTACTTCTCTCTGCTTCAGTTTTTTCACCCATAAGGTGGGGAAAATGGTACTACTGCCTCAGAAGGATCATCTTATGTACTACTTTTTATAATCAGGGCAAAAAAATGTAGCTGCCCATAGAACAGCAAGAAGCCTTTCTCCTATATGAAAAGTATGGTCACTGGTGCATGCAGCGCCCCGGATTGCAAGAGGGATGTCCGACTGCTGGTGTAGGCCCGATTCCCAGGATTGGGCCTAAACCAGCAGTCAGACATCCCCCGAGGGATCCCGGATTGCAAGAGGGTGCAGGCCAGGCTGAGGAACCCCCACTTCCCCATGCATGAATTGCACTGGGCCTCTAGTGATATATAAATGTTATTTGCCTTAGCCAGAATGACTTTAAACAATTGTCTATTAAATAAGACTTCTACTTCCACAAAAGCTATAATATATGAGCTCTTAAAGAAAGAATAGAATGAGCCATGATGATAACTACCCAGCATCTAATTAAAACAAAAGAGCCTGAAAATGGCTTTCTTGTTATTCACTGTATTATTAAATTTGATGGATTATCCTAGCTATGTTATCCTCACATAAGACATCCTCTTTGCTTCTGGGAAAAGGAGAGTTAACCAGAACAAATTATGGCTTTTAAAAATCCCTCCAGAGTTCACAGTTTGAGATTTGTGTTTCATTCAATTCTTTTACCACCTGTCTTACATTTGCCAACCCACTAAAACGTTTATCAGGCCAGAAATTCAACTTCTATAACATGGCAATTCCTTCTCACTATAAAACATTTAATTGAGTTAATATTTTAAGGTTTTCATTACCATCATTAATGGTGAGGGGGAAAAAATCTGTCAGCAAAATTTGTATTACTTTTCCTTTACTGAATGTGGTCATTAGATCCTACCTTAGAAAGATCACATTTCCTAAGGACCTGAACAATGATGAGCTAAGAGAAATAGTTGAAACCGATAAGTACATAATCCTAACCAAATTCAGGGAAAATCAATCCAGGGCAAATTCACCAATGTCTATTCCTTGAGCAGGTTCCTACCCCATTTATATATTTTTCCTGGAAGAAATAGGCAGAGCAAATAACCATCCATTGGCTCACCATCTGCATTCTTTTGCAAGTTAAATTTCATATTGCCTTTGTGGCTTTTCAACTTTGCATATTTATTTTTTTTACATCAGTATGACTTCTTCAGGATATCAATGAGTGTGGAAAATACTCTGGTGCATGGCAAGTGGAACTATTCACTTTGCAAAGATTCTCCAAGTGATGCTTAGGGTTGAACGCTTTATTCCAAAAGCAGGAACTTTTAAAATCTGGCTAACAAAGGTATTTCTGAGCTTTTTATGTGTAAGAGTGTGGGGAGAAAGTGTTTTCTTTTCATCTTCCCTCAATTTTACGACTTCCACAGACTCAGTGATAAATGGCCCACTGATCTATTGTTTCTAAGAATTCAATCTCAACTTAAACCATAAATTCTGCATAAAAATAACGGCAGCAGTTGGTACAAAAACCAATTTAAAACAGGGAAGGGGATCAGCATAAGGATACCAGGGGAATTAAGCTATTTGGTTTGTATGAGCTTTTAAATTTTCCAAGCCAAAGATTTTAGACAGGAAAAGACAGGTGAGAGTCAATGGGAATACAATAAAAAATAGGAGGTCGCAGGGGTGAAGGCTGAGGGGTAGCAGTTGGCTATAGATTGAGCTTCTTGGATCACACAGGGTTCAAGTCTGAACACTTTACATCAAGAAAGGTCTGGCCCCAGCTGGTCTGGCTCAGTGGATAGAGCATCAGCCTGGGGACTGAAGCGTCCTGGGTTTGATTCCTGTCAAGGGCACATGCCCTGGGTTGCAGTCTGGATCCCCAGTGAGGGGCGTGCAGGAGCCAGTTGATGATTCTCAGCCTTGATGTCTCTCTCTCTCTCTCTCTCTCTCTCTCTCTCTCTCTCTCTCTCTCTCTCTCTCCCTCCCTCCCTCCCTCCCTCTCCCTTCCTCTGAAATCAATAAAATATATTTTTTAAAAATAAGATTAATTCTTTAAAAAAAATGTCTACCCAGTGTCACATAAACCAAAACCACGAATGCAGAATGGACATCCTAAGGAAAAATGAAGACAATTGGAGGCAAAAGGCAGGAAGGTATATTTCAGTAGAACATGAAGAAGACCTTTCTAATTTTTGGAGTTGTCCAAAAATTAGATTCTTTCTTACTGTACTTCCCAGGACTGGAGCTGTACAAACAGGGTCTAGACAACCTGTTACCTGAGATGCTATTGAGGGGGTTTGCATACTAAGCCCAAGGGTGAAAGGAGGTACTTCTGGAACTTATTTTGTCCTGCTTCTGAATTCTGCATTGCTTAGTGGGGTAGGTATTATGATATACTGGACCTCAGAGGTGAACAGTCCACATCTGAAAATTAAATAAGGACAAGAAGAAAGCCAGAATAATACAAACCCATCTTACAATAGTTCCAATAAATCCAGTCTTATTTTTCAATGAGTCCAGGATGAGTGGAAGCTGACAATGGATTATCCGGGATCCCAGCTTCTGAATACAAGGTGCACATCTGGTGCCCCCGAGCAGTGTTTATGTGCAGAAAGGACTGACTGAAGGTGTGTTTTGGTTAATCAAGTAATATTCAATGCATTAAATTTACATATTTTACCTTAAGTTTGCAGTTGAGCTTATTATTCTTACTTTATTGTAAGTCTAACAAAATTGAAGGGCTCTGAATAAATTTGTTCCAATTTGCAAATTTAATTATATACCTTCAAACATTTTAACTGCAATATAAATGTAATGTGTTTGATTTTCCTTCTAAAATACTTCTACTTTCCACCTGGCAAAGCTTCCCACATACCTAAATAATTCTAAAAAGTCAGGTAAATTTAATTTATAGATACAGTGACTCTTGTTACCAAAAATATCCTAATGAGATTGCAAACATATCTGAATATAGTCTAATATATACATGTATATATAGTCATACATGTATAATCTCAGACAATAGGAGGCCAAATTGGTGATGACACACTTGTAATAATATTCACTTCTCAGAGAGAGAGGGAACAGATTTTGTTTCATAGTAATCCCCTCCTTATCCTGTGTAGCGTGTGTTTTTTTATTTCTCCCTCTCTATTGTCTTCTTTGTTGCAGTACTTAAACAGGTTCATATCTTTCTGAAGGTAGATACAGAAGACTCCTAAATGACCTGATGTTCCCTGTTAGCTCCTTCTTGTCTCTTTCTTCAAGGTCAATCCCCTCAAAATGCGGATTTGCAAACACTGTATCCTCTTCCTCATCCTCACACTACTCCAGCTACTGCCCACCAAATTGCAAATACAATGAACTTTCCCCCAGTCCAGCCTCCTTGATCTTACATCGTTGTATTAACATTGTTTATTCTTCAGAGACTTCCCTTAGCTTCCATGACATTAGCCCGTTCTGTTTATCCTCCAGCCTCTCTGCTAGCTCCTCCTCAGCTGTTGCCTTTGGGACTTCTCTTTATATTCCCAGTCTACAAAGCATTTGGGCCCAACTTGGTTCTGCTCTTACTGCCTTCCATTAGATATACGCTTTGCTGATATATCTGACACGCTCAGAACAGTACATAGTAGAGGCCCAAATATATGTTGAGTAATTAAAAAAAATTTTTTTTAAAGTGCAACATTTTGAAAGTACGGTTTTTGGTAATGTAGACTTGTTCTTGATTTTGTGTTTCTAAATTATTATTTAACCTTATGGAAATCCAGAAAGAATAGAAAAAGAAAGTGTTACAAAAATTTTTTAAGGCATCGAGTTGTACAAGCTCAGAATATAACTGTGCTTAGAGCCACTGAGTGGAAGCAAAAATTGAGTTTGCTCATCAGAACATAAAAATAAAATAGGAGCCATCCTTTTATGTAGGTGAGTCCTTATAACTCTTTTTTAATACGCTATAAAATCATCATCTTTCCGTTTCAGATCTGGGAGATTTTTTCCTTTTAAAAATCTTCTGTAAAAAAAAAAAAATGTCACAAATCTAAGAGGACAGAAACTCTTAAAACCACAGATGTGATTAAGGCTCAGTTCTCTAATAAATGTGCAGTGAGACACTGTCAGCCCTTGAAATAATGAGCTGTGATCTATGGTAAATGTGCCAATAACACATTGCCCAGGGCAGCATATTTCAGATTGCTCGGACACAGTTGAATCGCGGCAGGATCTTATTATTACACAAACTCTTTATAAACTCCAAACACATTTAAAATTAATTTCTTTCATCACATTAACAGCGAACTCTTAATCACTGGAAAGTGTGCTGGTATCTGATAGACATAAAAAGGTTGGTTTGCATTTGCCAGAGGAGGAGGGCACACAGAAAGAAACAGGTTTATCATGTGGAATAAAGTTTTGTATATCGCAGCCTATGAAATATATTGCTTGTTTACTAGCTACAGATGATTGTAAAGGTGAGTGCGGTAATGGCTTCATGAACTTTAAATTAAAAGATCCAACTTTTCTTTAACAGTGTGCAGGAATTAAGAACAATATAAATGCAATAGTCCTATAACAAAAAGTGAAATTATAAAATGCTTAAAACCCTGGAGTTAATTTCTAGGTGTTAATTTATTCACTCTTTCAGTCATAAATACACACACACAATTTGTATGGAATTTCTATGACCCCACACTCGCATATAGCTTAAAGTCTAGGGTACAAATCTTTCAAGGGACATCATGCAATTACTGCTCTGACAATGGACTGTAGAGGATGCTGTGGAATATAGGTGAAGGGCAGGCTCACTGCCTCCTCCGCAAAATAAGAACTAATGGTAGTTTTTATCTCAGAAGATTAAGTTGAAGATTAAAAGAGCTAGCACATATGGAAGAGTTTAAACAGAGCCTGGCTCATGGTGAACACTCAGTACACAATGGCCTTTATTACAGGGGTCTATTCAATGCTCACATTAATACCCAGGTCAGACACAGAACTAGGCACAGAGAATACATTAGTGGGTAAAGCAGAGGTTGTTCGTGCCTGTCTCATGACGCTTACAGTCTATAGAGGAAGACTGAGTAATGTAACAAGTGTTCCAAGAGAGGATGCAAAGGAACTTGTGGAAAGGGAGAGCCATGCCCCTAACAGATCTAGGCATTCAGAAGAGTTCTCCATAGATCGTATTAAAAACAGAGCCAGTGGGTCCCCTCTCAGGATCCTGGCCACTAGGTTTATAACCAGTCCTAGCCTAACCCAGCTGTGGTTATGCTGGCCTGATAAGGGAAGGAAGAACTATATGCCAAAAGAGTGGTGAGCACTCTGCAAAGTACATGATATTCTAACCACTTTTCTGTACATCTGAAACTAATAAGAATCATATTGAATAGAAACTGTATTTGAAAAAAAATTAATTTAAATAAAAGGAGTGCAGAAGTACATGTGGGGATGGATTCTAAGCTTGTTTGACTAAGGGAAGCAGAACATAAAACTGGGTAAGGAAGAGTTTGTTGACTCAATTGAATCCTATCTCTCTGTCCCAATAGATAGGATTTACCACCTTGGCAATGATCATCAGAGAGGGTACTAACTCATTACTAGCATGGCTCCTAGGGACATGGCAATGGCCAATGCCCAAAAGAGAATCGTGGTGGTAGATGGTGGAGAAAACGATGAAAAGGCTCGGGAAAGTGGGCATGCTGGAATGTATACCAGGTGTGACCAGAAGACCCTCCAGATGATTATGCTCCACGTAGGGCCCGAGGGACACAACACACACCAAGGCCACAGGAATGTGCTGGTGAGAGGGGCACCAAGGTCACTAAGCCGTTCAGCAGTGGCTGCCCTCTGCAGGCCCAGTCTGCCAGTAGGGAACCCGGTTCACTGATAGCAGTCGAATGCCAGGATGCCAAAACAATCTGGCAGTGTGACTCAACATCTGGGAGGCTGGGGGGCTAAGAATGGCTAACTGGAGGTGGCATGTGGGTACAAGCCAGCTCGAGGGCACCACCAGACCTGGAAGTGGCTTGGTTAAGTTTTCTGCCAAAAGGCAGAAAAAGGAATCAAGATATATATTGTCCAGTAATAGGAAAATAAAGATAATGAAATATTTGTATATTTAATTATGTGCCTTGTAAAACTTACTTACATTGCTATATTTTCTTTATTGAAATGTCCCCCTCCAACAAAAATTAAAAATGTTGGCATAAAGCTCAAAGCTTGGTGAAGATGCACCCATGTCAATGTAAAACAACATAAGCAGCCAGTAATTCTATGGGGTTGAGGGGAGGCGTGGAATCTCATGCATTAGTGTATTTTACGCTGGTGTGATTAAATGTTGGTCATTATTCTGAGATTATGATAATGTTCACTTCTCCACCCTTTCTCTACTCCCCAGGAGCAGGGCCTTCTAAAACACACAGTATCAGCCACTCAGCCCATAATCTTGATTGGGGTTATTTAATCTGAAGTTAAACTCAAGCAGAATAAATTAAGGTGAGATTCTACTTAGCATTCACATTACAACTATGACTATGAAAATAAAATTGAACTAATTCTGAAAATTTTATGGGTCTTCGATGGCTTAAAAAGCAAGTGGAATATATAACATTATAAAACATAAATAGCTCACTTGAAGAGCAATTGAGTAAATATCTAATAGCCAAATTAAATTAGTAAAGAAGTGGGAGTTTAATTGAAAGGACAGAATAAGATAATAATTCAGAGAGCAGCCTGTTTAAAAGGCACATTGTGACTAGTTCATAAATTCATAGACCATCTTTCTCATGGGCCACATTAGAGAGTGAACTTTCTCTTCTCTAGAACTCCTCCTAATCTGAATCCTTTCAAAGGAATGAAGACAACGGACTTTTCTAAGTAGGACTGCTAATTTCTGGGGAATCTTTAAAATATTTGGGTAGCTCAATTCAAAAAAACTTGAATCAGAGGCCATCAAGGAAACCCTGTGTTTAAAGAATAGAAGTCAGCTTAAAAAAAAAAAAATCTACCCTGTCTTTCCTCTATTAATGGCTCATAATCTTTGTACTTGGTGCTTTATAAAGTATGTTATAAAAACTGTCCCTCCACATTCTCACAGAAACCCTGTGTCATAATTTTAGCCCAATTTTTAAGCTGAAGAAATGAAAGCTCAGTGATTTTGAGACCAGTTCAAGGTCAAACTGGTTTAAGGCAACTGACTGAATTAAGGTACAACTCAAACTAATCTCTTCTTTCTTCATGCACAGTCCCCTGTGGTCTTTCATCAAAGAGCAAGGACCTCTCAGGGAAACAGCCATCCTTAGTTGTTCTTAGATGAACAACCTAGACGTCTGTGAGTCCCTCCTTTATTAGAGCTAATGGGCAGAAACCTTTCATGGCATCCTAATCTCTCCTACCATTAAATCATTGGCTTAAATCATTGACTTAACATATAATTATCAGTATGACACATCTATGATCATTTTGCCCTTGAAAAAATATTACAGGATATGCACTAATTTATTTACTCACATTAAGTAAAGGTGTATAAAGAAACTCTTTAAGTTACAACCCAAATTAAGAGAAAACATAAATTGGAATATGATTACTTGAGTCACAGAGGACCCTTCCTTTCAAAAGGATTCACTGCAGGGTTCCTTTGGGCTGAGAGCTACCCAGCTGTATGTTAAATGATTTCATATACTACACAAGGACTTAATTTACATGTAAATGCCAAGAATCATGGCTATTACATAGAGAGAGATGCATCTTCACTGTACTTGGTATGAACAGCAAGATTTAAATTTATGGAAAGTACCACACAGGAGAGCATCTACAACTTAGGTGGCTCTCCCTCCAGCCCATAAATGTGAGGCTGAAAGGATGCTAAAGGTTCATTTGACTCCTCGCCCAGCCCCCAGTTGCAGACCTGGGACTAAGTTATCTTAAAGTCAGAATTGTCTGTCCTGCTGGTAACAGCCCTTTCCATAGTCCCCTACAGAAGCCCCATCCATTTCAACATCAACACATTCCACTTGTGGCCACAATGTAGTAGGTGCCTGGAGTCGATTAAAGACTCATTCTCTCCCTTCATGGTTTATGTTTTCATATGTGCATATTTGTCTCCTTCTGCAAAACACATGCAAGCCATCAACATGTGACTGAGTAAATAACACGTGCTACTGGATGATTTCGTCATGTGATCCTCAGGTACTCCTTGGAAAATGCTCCTGGGCACATCGGGCACTTTGCTTTGTCCCTTTTGTTTCCCTCTATTAGTAGAGGGTTTGTGGAACAGATGCAGTGAAAAAGGAAGTGGAAAAACAAAACAGAGAGATAATTTGTAAAGACAGTCTAGAAATTCATTTACTCTCTATGTATTCATTTGTTTATTGATGTTTTTATTTATTACCTTGCCTCATTCTAAAAAGATAGTTAAAGCAGCATAGGACACAAGTACCACATCAATATAAAAATAGAAAATCAGAGGGAAAGAAGGGAAAGGAAATTAAAATAAGGGAAATTATAGTATTCCAATAATAAGTGATAAAGTCATATACGTTTTTGTAGAGTAGTTCTTAAAACCCAGACAGTCTTTAAAATCTTGAGCTGGTTTGGTTCTCAGCAACCCATTGCAAAGGGGAAACAATGACAGCAGCACAATTTACAACAAATGAAAAGCAGAGCAGCTCTTTCAGAGGCCTGGTTCTCCTGGATACTAAGGCCTCTGAGAAACCTCGTCCCTCAGTTTTCAGCTTGCAGGCAACACCACTCCTGACAAATTCAATTAGATGTTAGGAGTCTTTGGCTTATAAATTCTCTAAAAATAATAGATTGATGGCCCAATAACAAAGCTCAGCATGAAGAAATGGCTTCTAGGAGGGACAAAGCCATGTAGAGGTTAGACAATGCTGTGCAGGGAGAGAGGGTACAAACAGAGGAAAGAGAAAGGAAAGAAGGGATGTAGCAGGATGTGCTAGTACAAGGCAGAATCAAGTTTTCTGACTGCAGGGAAGGAGAGTGGGAGGGAAGCAGAGAAGGGACATGTGTCCTCATTAGCCATCATCTTTCCTAGGCCGGCCCTCACACTGTCTCTCCCCTGTAGGAGGAAGGAAGACCCACCAAACCCTTTCTGGATTTTAGTTTGCCTACATCTGAAAAAAGAAAGGAGCTATAGAAACATGATCTGTGAGGCTATGGCCTGGCCCACAGACCATGACTCCTGTCTTGGCCTTGTTACAAGCCCAAAAATTCCATGATAAAAGGACAATAAGAAGAGAAAGAATATCTGGGGGTTACATGGAAACCCAAGAGTAAAGGTGTGTGTAAACATGGGGTGAGAGTCACAGTGGTTAAGCAATCTTGGTACCCAAGAACTGTGGTGGCACAGGACTTACTGGCATTTTTCAGATGGTAACATACATTAAAAAAAATACAGTGCTCCTAGCCAGAGGGACCAGCCAGGGGATGCCTACGGCCATGGCCCCACCTGGCTGTCCCCTGAGGACCAGCATCTCCTCATTCCCATGATCCCATCATGGCACAGTGCTGTGAGAAGTCCACTGGAAAGACTCCCCTGGACAAAAAGACTTAGGTTTGAGTCCACATTGTCAGTCATGAAGTTCTGACCATTTTCCCTAAGAAAGAATGCAGTCAAGGTACAGAGCACTGTGCGAACACAGAGGAAAGAGAAAAATTCTAAATGAGCAATTTGGGAGGTAGCATTTAAAGACAGAATATATGTTAGTTTTCTTTTTCACTAAGCAAGCAAATGCTCAAGAGAAGAGAGTTTTATCTGTCTGGGTCACCTCTGTGCCCACTTCTGGGCTGGCCCAGGACATAAGAGATGTCTGGTGAAATGATTTAACAAATGGTCATTGAATATATGGAGACTCAAGCTCTTTCCTTCAATTCAAAATGGTGACCTTGCGATGTGCCTATAGCAGATTCTGGAAATACTGTAGGCAGTCAACTTCATGGGTAAGCAACCCCTGCAGTAGCACAGAACCCCACGCTTAGACAGACCTCAAATTTGGTTCTGTGCTCTGTTGCCACCACTTTGAAATTCTCAATAATTTGTGAACAAGGAGGTCATGTTTTCATTTTGCACTGAGCCCCATAACTTTTATAGGCATCCCAGGAGGTAGCTTGCTGCTTTACTAATAGGCACTATCTGCTCTCTGTGGAGAAGGTATTAACAGGGTGTTTCAGGGTTTTTAAACAATGGCCATCTTCCAAGTCGAGCAGGTGTTCCAATGAATTTCCTGCAGGGTGGAAAAGAGCTGAAATGGAGTTGCTCAGATTCATCTCCCTCATTGTTTCGTAGGCACAGATATTCTTTCCAGACACTTCAATTGCAAGCTCCTCTAGAGAAGGGTCTCACCTTCCCTCATTTTATATCCTGTACTGCTAAGTGTCATGTTATAAACACAGTGATCAAACAAGAATACTAGGATCTTACAATTGTATATTTTAGCATGTTAAAATACTTTCATGTAAAATATATCATTTGATGATTACAATAAACCCATGAGTTTGTCAGGGCAAGTGTAAAGGAAAAAGCACACAATACTTCTGACACCAGATGTGTGGTTTTTCCACACATCAAGTAATTCTTTGACACCAGCTAGGTGCCCTACAATGCAATTCAGTACTGACACTCTCTACCTGGAGTTAGTGTCAAATCCCACAAGTTCAGGGCTCAGTTTGATGAGACCACCCCCACTTTAGACACCAGTTGTCTTCTGACCAACTGGCTATGTCTTCTGATCCCTTGCTTGGATTTGATAATTTTCTGGAATGGCTCGCCAAATCCAGGGAAACACTTAGGTTTCCCTGTTTTTTTTATAAAAAATAGAATAAAGGATGTGACTGGATGGGCAGATGAAGATGCAGAGAGCAAGCTCCTGAAGGGTCTTGAATGTCTCTGTCCCCCTGGAGTTGGGGTGCACCACCCTCCTGGCATGTAGATGTGTTCACCAACCCAGAAGCTGTCTGCACCCAGTACTTTTGGGATTTTCATACACTTTATCACATAGGCATGAATGATCATTATTTCAGTTTCCAGCTCCTCTTTCCTTCCTGGGGGATGGGAGTGGAGTGGGGCTGAAAGTTTCAAGTTTCTAACGAAGGCTTGGTTTTTTGGTGACCAGCATCCATCCTGAAGCTACTGAGGGGTGTCATGAGTCTCCTCATTAGAACAAACGACACTCCCAATCAGCCAGGGAATTCCAAGGGATTTAGAGGCTCTGTGATAGGAATGGGTCAAAGACCAACTATAAAGAACAGAAAATGCTACCAGTGCTCTTACCACTTAGGAAATTACCATTGTTTTAGGAGCTCTGAGCCAGGAACCAGGGTCAGAAACTAATATGTATTTTTTCTATTATTTCACAACATATATTTATTCTCTGTATCCATATTAAAAAACCTAAAGTCAGAGCATCTTTAGTAACTGGCTGTATCTACACTGGTGACTCACAAGTCAACTTTCCAATTCTGAACTCTCTCTATTGAACCCTGGACCTATACTTCCACCTTTTTACAGAACCTCCACTTGGATTTCTTAATGGCATGCTTCACTCAACACCTACCAAACCGAACACATCACTCACCACTCCCTGCCTGATCCACCTTGCTCAATCCTGCTCCTCTTATGACCCCTTTGTTCCCTAACATCATCACCTTCCTAAAAGTTGCTCAAGCAGAATACCTGGGAGTCATCCTCTACCCCTCCCTTGCTCCCACTTCCCCAGTCCAATGGGGCACCAAATCCTGTGAATCCTTCTCTACTATATTTAGAGACACCAGAGCCTAGAACAAGATCTGAAACATATAAGATTCACACTTTGATTTGGTGAATTAAAATCTTATTTGGAAGCATTGATAACCAAAGTGACTTCCCAGGTCATTACTCAGGCTGCAGCCCTGGCTTGAGAAGAATCAGGACTTCTGGATCTCTTTCCTGGTAGGTGGAGGCTGCTGGAAGCCTGGGAAAGGAAGCTCGTCTCCTCCCACACAGGCAGCTGCTGGAGGAGAAGAGATAATCTCTTACACAAACACCCCACCTTGTACTGTCAGGCCTTTTCATCTGTTTTCCAACTCTGCCTTTGTTGATTTTTGATGTTTGGCATTTCTCTTCATACCAGTATCACCACCCTTAAAGCTATACAGAAGTCCTGGCCACCTTACAGTCCTCAACTGCTTCCACACCCAGGAATTTTTAGTTAAAGCAGACCAGGCATATGGAAGATGAAAATCCCAGGTGATGGCCACAAAGAGAGCAATTTTTTTTTTTTTTTGGAGATTCCATGAGAGAACATTCCAGAGAATATCTTGAGCAATCTTCTTGCATTATATCTAGAAAGAGACTACAGACTCGAGTGATGATCTAAAAATATAAGCCACAAAAAGCCTTCTCCTGGGCCAGAGCTGAACAGATTGTGTTAATTCTGGGGAGGGTGGGGGAATAGAAGTTGGAGGGGCAGGAGAAGCACAAAAGAGGAAGAGAGATGCAAAGAAAGACTCTCCAGGGATATTTAATGGAAAAATAAAAGAGAGAAGTTAATAAAGACAGGTGATCTTCGGACAAATAAAGGAAATGTAACATTATAGCTGTATGAAGGATTTAAAAAACTTCATTTATCTGCTTCCTTTTTAATGTTTTTCCATGGCTTCTTTCCTAGTCTTTTTATTTCTCTGTTTTAAATATCTCCCTCCCTCTCCCCCCCCCCCCTCTCTCTCACACACACACACACACAGAGTCACTATTCCTGTTCAACCAACCTAGCTAAAACTCAACCAAAGTAACTTGCCTCAACCAAACAAAGGTAGGAAGATGGGTGAGAACACTATTTCTGGGCCTTTATCTGCCCCCCCCCCCCCCCCCGCCAATGATTGGACTCTGAACAGAAGCAGTGGTGGCAGACTCCTTTATTAAAAGACAAACATCCACAAAGTATTTCTACAGTAGAAGAAAGATAGCCCCAAGCCCTTAGCACTGACAATAAGATGTGGAATTTTAGAGAAGTATGGGGATCCCATTAGGAAGCCAGGGAGAAGGCTTAAAGTCTTCAAGGGTTACCAAATATAGAAGACTACAGGCCCAGTGCATGACTTCGTGCACCAGTGGGGTCTGGCCAGCCTGCCCTGATCAGCCCGATCAGCCCGGGTCAGCCGGGGGAAGGGGACATGTGAGGTTGGCTGGCCGGCCCCGCCCCCTGGTCGAACTGGTGAAACTTCCTGTCAAGGGGACAATTTGCATATTAGCCTTTTATTGTATAGGATAACATGCACATGGAGGGCCTTGGTGAAAGTGGAATGGGGAGGGAGAAACAAGACAGACTCTAATGCCTCATCTTGACACTCACCCAGTCTCCAAAATTGAGCAGTCAGCCACACAACTCAGAGCTTTAAAAGAGTAAAGACATACATAGAATTTTCTTATAAAACTAAAATATACTACATTTGGCTCCCATAAGTACTCTCTGGGGAATACTGAAAAACACATAAAAACTATAATTTCCATGTATGGATGTTGACAGTGGAACAGTGAAACCCAAGGGAGACAACAGCTAAAATGTTTAACCACAGTTTAAATCGGGGGTTAAGGAGAATGTTCAATGGTGTGATAGAAAAAGAGACCATAAAAGAAGGCTGCATATCAATTACCCTGAGCCCAGGGTTGTAGATATTTCAGAATTAAGTGGCTCTTAAGATTAGAATGGAATCATAAACATGCTACATTTCAAGTATCTTAGATTAATTTAAGGGTGTTTAGTCACTTTGCTTGCTCATTAATAGTACATGCATTGGTGGCACTCAATGGTTTAAAAATGCTTTTATGTGCATTATTTAATTTGACCCTCTGAATGACCTTGAATTTGTTGAGCAAGCATTTCATACCCATTTCATGTTTATGGAGACAGAGGTTCCCACAGGTTGAGAACCTTGCCCAGGAGATCTGGCAGCCACTGTTGAGGGACAAAAAGGGATTTTCCAACAAGATTTTTTTTTTTACTCCAAAGTTCAGACACTTATACTCTGCTTTGTTCTTAAAAACACCCATGATGATTTTTTAAGTAAACATACTCTGAAATTTAGTATAAGAGAAATATAATTCTGACTCTGAAAAATATCTTGTATATAACTTTTTAGATTATCATTTCTGTCATTATCTGTATTTGCCACAAGAGGGCTGACTTGTGGCAAATATAGAGAGGACTTTGTGCTTAATTTTGTCCTTGTCAAAAAGAAGCCACTTTTATAGCTTATTTTAATGTTCTCCTTTTGATTTAGAAGTGGCCTGATCTTGATGTTTTATTTCCCTGGCTAAGTAAGTAGTTATTTCATGCAAGATTATTTTTCAGTCATTCCATCAAACTGCTTTACCATAATTTGGTCCTTTTCATTTTTATCTTCTGGTTCCATATTTCAAGCTGAGCAGCTACAAATATTTTTTTGCATAATATTAAAAAATACAATCTTTTTTCTTAATTAGATGTAAATATATGGAAGTAATTTGTTTTCTATCTTTTAGCATTTCTTTGTACAGAGAGGGAACATCTTGGATTATTTTCTCAGAAAAAGCCTAGAGAGCTATATAGAAAATGGAAACTTTGCCAGTCATTTTGAGTATAAACTACACTATCACTTTACTATTTTATATGGATTTATAATAAAAAGCATTTGTTTGGTTTTTTTGTTCACTTTAAGGAGAAGACTTAAAGAAAGCAATTTTGAAGATAGCAAATTTCTCCACAGGAATGAGTTTTGCCTATTTTCATTCAAATAGCTAATTTTAAAATATATATTATATCCCCCTTGTCTATACTCATAAAAGGGTAATATGCTAATTAGACCGGATAGACTGGACATCTTCCAGACGTCCTTCCAGACAAAGCTGCAGCGCCTACGAGGGCCGAGGAGGGCCAGCAGCCATGGCGGCCAGCAGTGGCAGCAGCAGCAAGGTGATGGGGGCAGCGCCTTCCCCTGATCGGCCCGGTCGCCTCCCACAGAGGGAGGCCAGACTGCGGCTTAGGCCCACTCCCCGCAGGCCTAAGCCATCAGTAGGACATCCTCTGAGGGGTCCCAGACTGTGAGAGGGGGGCGGGCCAGGCTGAGGGACGACCCCCCGCCCCGTCCCGGCACAAATTTTTGTGCACCAGGCCTCTAGTTAGTATATAAATACTTACAGTAGTTCTCCCTCTTCAATGGGGAATCTGTTCCAATACCCCCAGTGAATGCCTGAAACCATGATAGTACTGAACCCAATGTACTATGTTTTTCCCTATACATACATATCTGTGACAAAGTTTAATATATAAATTAGGCAAATTTATAGAGAGGTTTGTTCTTACCATAGCTCTTAGCAACTTCAGCATACATTATTTCTCTTTCCTTATTAAGTCAAGAACTTTCACCTTTTCACTTTAGGAAACACTTTACAGCTTCTCTTTACCAGCATTGCTACTCTTGCACTTTGGGACCATTATTAAGTAAAATAAGAGTTACCTGAACACAAGCTATACCATGACAGTTGATCTGATAACTAGGAGGGTTAGTAACTAACAGATAGGGGATATCTACAGTGTGAATATACCAGCAAAAAGGGATGTTTCTCATCCAGGTGGGACAGACCGGGATGGCCAGAGAGTTCATCGCACTATTCAGAACAGTGCAAAATTTAAAGCTTGTTTATTTCTTCAATTTTCCAATTAATAGTTTCTGACAACAGTTGATCATATTTTATTCACATCCAAGTTTTCAAAACAGATCTAATTTTCTGATATCATGATGTCAATAGCACATCAGAAATTCCCAAGCAGAGGGATTGCCAGAAAGACAAATGCCCAATTATTTGTTCTTGGTCAAAGGCTCAGCAATTGTCTCAGAGCACCAGCCCATCAAAGGAAATGAAGGCCATGAGATTTCCTCCGTGAGGGCTGCTGCAGGGTAGAACCAAGTTCACTTCCCTGAACCAGTTTGCCCACCCTGGCAGCACACGTGACATGGAAAAAGCAGGCGCTTTCATCAGGCAAGTATCGTTGCTAATTCCCAGTTGTCTGAGAGTTATTTGGCACATTCTCAGGGAGCTGACATCCAGACAATAAGTAATCTGGTTTTCAGTAAGGTAATTACCCAGCAAACCTGCATGGCCTGGAGACCTGAGCAGGGCGTCATGACACATTGAACAAGCGGCACACCTGAGTAAGCTTACAGTCACAAAATACCTAATACCTTTAATCACAGGAATATGTCAGAATTATTGCTTTATTTGTATGCAGGCTTAAACCACCTCCTCTGAAGCCACATTGTAGATACTTGCTCACTCTTTTTTTTAAGGGTACTGCAGATCTTGAAAGTGTTTTTACCTATAAGTTTAGTTCAGGAACATACAAGAGTTTGGCCCACATTCATAGCCTCCCAACCAGGGACCACCCTTACCCAAGGATACCCAAGGCTGGCAAATCTTGGACCTCATCACCAAGTACTCCCGTTTATAGAAATTGGGCTGAAATGTCATACTAATATTCCATCACTGGGCAATTATCCTTTCAGTTGTTTTACATAGAAATAAAACAGAAACATCTAAAAATTATGGTTATTTCTAAGGTTGGTGGAGAATGCTTGTATTTTTTTTTTTCATCAGCAATCACAAACCTCTTGACAGTGAATTCATCAACTGAAAACTGGTAACTAATTTCTAGAGCCATCTTACCAATGAGAAGTTTATTAGACATACATAATGAATTTTAGTGTTATTCTACAGAGTGAGGATTAAATCCAAATGCAGGATAACAATTTCTCTAAAAAGCAATTCTATTTCTCTATTAGAGAAATTTGCTTAATTTCCCCATGCCTCAGTTTCTTCCCATTCACTAATTAACAAAATATTTGTTGAGTCTCCTATATGCCAGACTGTAGTCTAGGCACTGCAGATAAAATACCAAAGAAATGGCCCCCAAAAATCCTGTCTTAGAGAGCTTACATTCAAGTGGGGCAGTGGTTCTCAACCTTCCTAATGCTGCGACCCTTTAATACAGTTCCTCATGTTGTGGTGACCCCCAATTTCATTGTTACAAATTGAACATAATTAAAGCATAGTGATTAATCACAAAATCAATATGTAATTACATATGTGTTTTCTGATGGTCTTAGGCGACCCCTGTGAAAGGGTCATTCGACCCCCAAAGGGGTCGCGACCCACAGGTTGAGAACCGCTGAAGTGGAGGAAAGTGTTCAACAAACAAATACATAAGTACAGTATATAGGATGTCAGATAGTGATAAGTCCTAGGAGAATCCCAGTATTGACAGGCATAAAAAGGACTGCGATGTTCAAGGGGGCTGTGTCAGATCTTTCCTCAGAAGTCCTGAAAAGTGAGGAGTGAGCCATGTGAATATCTGGGGGAGGGCATTCCAGAAAGATGCAGAGGGAAAAGGATACACAAAGGCCCTGAGGCACAAGAATGCCTGGTGCATTCCAAAAATGGCATGGTGGCCAGTGTAGCTGAAGCAGCATGAGGAAAGGGGACACAACAGGAGTCCAGTTCTTGTTAGGCCTTTTAGGTCAAGGATATGGGTTTTAAGCACTCGCTTTGGAGCTTAGAGCATTTATTCTCAGCCCTGTTGGCATGATCTGACTTGCATTTTAAAAGGATTATGCAAACTTCTGTATGAGGATTAGACTACAGAAGAACACAAAAGCAATGGCTTACCCATCAAAGGACATCAAGTAGCAGCCATTGCAATAATCCATGCACAAGACAACTGTTTGAAACAATACTGCTGAATGTTGTTGGATTTTAGATATATTTTTTGAGGTACAGTCAGCAGAATTTCAGTGGAGTGAATGTGGGATGTAAAAGAATTCAAGGATGACTCCAAGGTTTTGGCTTAAGGAACTGGAAGGATGGACTTGCCTTTTACTGACCTGAGGAATACAGTGTGAGAAGCAGGTCTGCTAGGCAGAGGTGTGGGGTGGGGACACTTGAAATCACGAGTGCAGATTAGAACAGGATGAGCATGAGAAAGAGGGTCAATGGACCTGGTGAGTAAGTAGTTAAGCATATGAATATGGAGTTCAGGGTACAGGAAATAGAACTCTGGGAATCATCAGCACAGAGGTGACATTTTAAATCCTGACTGGATGAGGTCATTGAGGGATAAGTGTCTAAATTCAGTGTTCTAAATATGACAAGGAGGCAAAAGAAGGAGACTGAGGAAGAGCTGCCAGCAATGTGAGAATACGTTGAGAATTGATGAAAGTGTGTCCAGGAAGAGGAGTGAACAGCTCTGTCAAGCTCTGCTGAGGTCTCATGAGATGAGGACTTGAAATTGACCACTGGAAACACAAAATGGAGGTCATAGATGACACTGACAAGAGTCTTTTCTTCTTAAAAGAATCAGAGGAGAGGAATTGAAAAGAGTATAGACAGTTCTTTTGAGTTTTGCTTTAAATGGGGATCAAGGGAAAGTACAGTAGCTGAAGAGGGATATAAAAATCAACTTCATTGAGGTGTGAGTTATGTATAATAAATTCACTAATTTCAGGTGTAAAGTTCAACGAGTTTTGACAAAGGTATAAACCTGTGTAAACACTACTACAATCAAATATAAAACATTTCATCACCTGAAAATTTCTTTTGTGCCTTTTTCCATCAATCAATCTCTGCCTCTCAGACCCAGACCACCAATGATCTGCTTTCTGTCACCATAAACGAAATGTGTTATTTTACAGATTTACATAAGTGGAATCATACAGTATGTACTCCTTTACATCCAGCTCACTTTGCTCAGCATAATGTTTCTGAGAATTATCCATGTTGATGCATGAATCAATACTTACTTCTTTTCTATTACTAAGTAATATTCCATTTTACGGATGTACCACATTTTGTTATTTTTTCACCTATTGATGGACATTTAAGTTGTTTCCACTTTGAGTGTTTATGAATAATGCTGCTATAAACATTTATAGCTAGGTCTCTTGTAGATATTTGTTTTCATTCAACAGGGAAGGATCAATAAAATTGGGGAGTTACCATTTCAATTATAATGAGATTTTGAGTTTGTGATCAAGTCTTAGTACTGGGATGATATAGCCCCTTGTAAAATAAATAAGCATCCTTCACCTATAGATATTTATCCAGTATTGCACTCCAGCAACCCAGGAGGATATGGATATTGTCCTTGCCTTGAGTAGCACATTATCTAGTGAATTAAATAAATGTATTAAAAAATTGACTGAGGATGTGTTCCTTAATAGAATTGCCAGGAAACTCAAGGGACTCATGTCCAGAGAAACACACCTGGCCAAAATTATAACTTGGCTCAAAAAATGTTTATAGGTAATGATATAATCAGTCATGTTAAAGAACAAATAGATCAATGTTAAAGAAAAGTCAGCTCTTACCAGGTAGCTCAGTTGGTTAGAGTATCATCCCAATATACCAAGTTTGCAGATTTGCTCCATAGTTAGGGCACATGCAAGAATGAATCAATGAATGCATAAATAAATAAATGGAACAACAAATCTGTGTGTGTGTGTGTGTGTGTGTGTGTGTCTCTTCCTCTCTCTCTCTAAAAATCAATAAAATAAAAAGCAAAAAATAAATTTAAGTCAGATATGCTTATGATGCATTCCTAACCCTGAAGCTATCATCATCTTCATTGCCAACGTCACCCACCATGCTCACCTTGGGTGCATTAGCAACAGACAGCCTTGACTTTGGTGACCAGCCACTACTGTATGATTGGAAAAGCTTAGCCTGTGTTGTTTTTCATTCTGCCTGGTTCACCTTTTGCATGGTCTGTGATAATTTTCCTAACTTTCTGTGCCATCACCCCTTCTTTTTAAAAATGTAAATAACAACATCTGAGTGGGATTAATGCAGTGTTATAGTATGTGCTGTATTTCCTGACTGCAAAGTAAAGTATGCAAAATATTAGCATGAGAACATGAGTTTTTCTGTGTTCCCAAAAACTTTGACTATCAAAAATGCACGTGTTGAATCCTACTTTTTCTAGCTTGCTAGGAATGGGTGGACCAGAGTATGTTGACATCAAAGACCTGGTCTGGCACCTGCAGCTGGGTATTGTTAGGTGTTGGCCTGATGCTCACAGCTGGGCCATCGTGTCTCCTGGTGGACATAAAGGACCTCATGGGACAATACCTCAGAAACAATCACTCTGAGGCCATGATAATGTGAGACAAAACAAGAGCACTTCATAATTTTATCTAAGGACAGACAAAAATGTGATCAATATGCTATCTACAAAAATCAAACATTCCAGTCACTCTTGGCTAATCTGATTGACTGCAATTTTTTTTACCGGTTACAGTTTTATCCTTGCTCTAGACCAGCCGTGGGCAAACTACGGCCCGCGGGCCGGATCCGGCCCGTTCGGCAGTTCTATCCGGCCCGCGGAGCCGAAAGAGCAGAGGGTTCTCTTGCTCTCCCCTCCGCTCCTTCACCAGCAGCAGTGTTAACATGTATTAGTTCACACAAACACTCCATCCATGCTTTTGTTCCGGCCCTCCGGTCCAGTTTAAGAACCCATTGTGGCCCTCGAGTCAAAAAGTTTGCCCACCCCTGCTCTAGACTCTCCTCCCTATAGATACAGCTGTGTTATTGATATGTCTAATCAAAGAATTGTCCCTGATTTCTGAGAGAAGCAATTCTAGAGCAAACCCCTGCTTCCTTAGATCTTCCCCCAAAGTCACCCAATCAAAATCCAGATCCTATAATAACTCATTAGTAATACCTTCTCACCAAGACAACACACAGATCCCCAGAGTATGTGCTCTCCCTCCTTGCAAAGAATCATCAACTGAGTTTTTTTAACTACAGATGTGTCCCTGATGTCTTTGGTAGGGGGACGTTGATAAAACATTTATCTCGGAATTTTCAGTTCAGGAAAAGGGAAATTTCCAGAATTATTAACACTTGACAAAATTACTCTTTTTAAAAACCTTCCCAAGACAAGGGAGTGATTCTCTACCAGCATAATGTAATGCCCAGTAAGGGGTGGGGTGGAGGTGGCCTTATTGGGACTGAGGATATCAATCAGAGTTATCCCTTAATTCCTCCCACAGGACCCCTGCCTTCCCAGTCCTGGCCAGTTACAGAAATGGCCCTGCCCAGGCTCTGAGGCAATCAGTCCTGACCAGGGAAGGGATTAACATTAATGTGTACAGTCTGGAATTCATCTTGCTGCTGCAGTTCTGGTGTCTGATGAGCCCTGAGACCAGGCTGCAGCCCTATTCTCTCACCAGACTTCATCCTCAATTTCCTGCTTAGTATCCCAGTCCACTGCTGGGTCTGGAACTTTGCCTAGAACCATCAAAGCCCATTGAGCAGGAATTCAACACCTTGCGGCATCCTTGCCCTTGTCTCTCCCCTGGAGGTTGTACCTCATTTCCTCTGTTCCCAGTTGTTGGGAGGAGCCCCATTCTAAATGTGCTTATGCTCAGAACCCACGACATGGATTGACCTTTCTGAGACTGCAAATCACATCCTTGGCCCTGGAACAGGCCCTTCAGCTGAGAAAGTTCCCTAGGCCTGGTCCCATCTGGTCCTAGGTTTCTCCAGCACTTCCTCTTGGCCAGTGCCAGCAACCCTGAGAGTTGAGCCCACCCAAGTTATAACAGCCCCAGCTCACCAGACACAGTTTATACACATGCAACTGGACACCTTCCTTGGCCATCACCCAACAGAGAAAGTTGCTACAAAACCCAGCCTGCTGAGTCTTCAGGACTTCCAGACACAAGTTCACATTGAGGAAAGCAACAGGAAACTGGAGGTGTTGCCCCCTACATCAAGGAGCACATAGCAAAAAGTAGAGTCCTTTTTCTGCGTGCCTAAATTATTTTCTGGGAACAAATAAATGCAAACTTCAAAAATCCTGTGACAAACACACATACGAACTTGATCAATACTTCAGTATTAAGTACTTACTAGATGTCTAAAGACCTCATAGTGAGTACTCAATAAATATTTGTTCATAAATATTCATTCAACTAATGAACAGGAGTGACAAACCAAAAAATGAGGCCAGTTTCTATTGCTGCTTCTCAGGATCATTCAGCTAGAGAAGACAGAGCTGAAACAGAACCAAACTCTCTTAGTGCCAGTCCTTATTAAATAGATATTGTTCAATTCACAAAAGTACAAACTTTGAAACCCATTGATTACTTGTCTTTTATCTCTAAAATTATTGAAGCTTTACTGGTATTTTTATTTTTTATTTTTTATTGAATTTATTGGGGTGACAAAGCTTTACTCGTTTTTAGAAGCTAAGTTTGGATACTCAAGCATTTACTTGGTCAAGAAACATAACATATGTACTTGAAGTTTGTAACAAAATGAAGACAAAAACCATCCACTACCAGAATTTATAAATATTTTATCATGAAAAAGCACATGTAAATATTAAATAACATTATAAAAACTTGTAGCTTTGTCATGCCTTTGAATCACAGAGTATAAAAGAGCTATGGAGACAGGGAATGAGCCTCAGCTAGAAGAGGTGCAAAGGTGTAGGGAGCTGATATAGGGTTAAGCCTCGGACTGACCTGTGGGCAAAGTCACAAACAATTCCCAGCTTAGAGGGCACAGTCCTCTTAGCATAATTAAGCTTGACCTTATGACACTCCCTAGATCTTATCTGGGAAGCTAATGGGCTGAGGAAGTGCAGGAAGTATAACCATGGTGTAAACAAGTGAAACTCACAAGAACAGTGTAAACAAGTGAAACTCACAAGAACAGTGTAACTTTGGAAACCACTACCTTGTTTACCTCTCACTATAAAATAAAGGCTCAGCTTGCCTTGGGATCTCTCTCTCTGTGGCCTCAGCCAGGCACAGGGAAGATCCACGGAGACTAAGGAAAGCTAGAGAGTTCTGAAGGCTGTCTCCGTGTACGACTCCGTCCACACCTTTGGGAACCCCTGGACCGCTGGGGCTGGACCCCAGCACAAAGGGGCACAGAGAAAAGATGAAAAGCCAAAGAAACACCTTTGCATATTTCTTGAAATTAACCTTATCCCTCCCACCTCATTTCAGTAAAGGAGGTTTAAAAGGAAAAGTACAGGTTACACCACTGTGCTTCCTGAAATCTCCCAGGGTTGCTGGAAAGAACAGGACTCCATTAAAATGCAAACACCAGCTGTGTTGGGCCTAACACTCATTTACACTTTAATTAAAAGGAATCCCTTTAATCAGATGATTTGATTGCCTTGCTACTCAAAATGTGGTCCACAGAGAACCAGCAGCATAGGCATGACCTGGAAGTATGTGACAGAAGCTCGGATTCATGTGCAAGACCCTTGGAACTATGTAAAAGGCAGAATTGTGCAATTATCTAGAGAATGAGGATCAAAAGATGCTATTCTGAATACTGTGAAAAACCACTTGTTTTTGCTTAATCCACTGAAATCAAATTACCTAGGCAGTAATTTTTTCAACATAATTACCTATGTTTAAGACTTGAATAAAAACAAGAAGAATTTTTCATTCTCCTTTTCTTTTCTTCTTCTTTTTTTAAACTTAACTATCTGCTTGGAAGCCCAACTGAATAAACCTCTGAAAGTTTTAATCAGATTTTCTGAGATAGAATCTAAACTACCAGTACAAGGGTTTACTGAAGTAACATCTTTAGCCAGTAGGGGGCACTGAAAGGCAGCAGAACAGGAATAGGCAGCCTGCAGCTGGCTCCTCCCTGGCAAATTTTAAGCAAATCGAGTCGCAATTAGAGAACAAGAGATCAAGCGTTGAGCCTGATAGGGCAGTAACATACCCTAATTGAGGGGGGAGCTGCTGAGAAGAATCAGAAATCAGCAAGGATTCTAGGACAGGGAAATTCTGGGAAGCAGTTAAAAAGGAGGCCAGGCCAGAAACCTGCTCTGATTGCAGAAGGTTAGAGTAGTTCTTGAAGCCCCAGTGCAGCCTCCAGGCTTGGCCTCATGGAGCTTCTTCACACAGAATTAGAATTCGTTTCAATGGAAATAATAGCTCAGCATGAGCTACTAACTCCCTCTTCTTTCTTACAGAAGAAGCCCCTTCTTTCTCCTAGAGGAATGCAATGAAGGTTGAGGTCCTCACATGCTCATTACTACACAATAAGAAGAGCTAATGGGATTTTGGAAGAGTGTGTGTGTGTGTGTGTGTGTGTGTGTGTGTGTGTGTGTGTGTTGGGAAAAGGAAATCACTCCTCAACCAAGGAGAAAGCTTGACAGCATGATGTCCATCATGTGTTCCTTACCACCAGACCCTCCTTTGTAGGGCTTTAAGTTGAGGAGTAAATCTAGACCCAACCTGAATAAAAAGTTTCAGGGCACTAACTTTGTACAGATAACTTGAGGCCAAGTATTTACATTCAAATTCTGGTTTTTCAAATATTGATGTGTTTTTTGTGGGGGTTTTATTTATTTTTAGAGAAAGAGAGATGTTGGTTTGTTGTTCTACCCATCTATGCACTCATTGTTTGACTCTTGTATGTGCCCTGACAGAGGACTGAACTGGCAACCTTAGCATATTGGAACCCAGCCAGGGCCTCTCCAAATATTGTTTTAAAATAAACTCTCCTAAAAATGGATACATGGTGATGAAAAGAGACTTGACTTAGGGTGGTGAACACACAATACAATATACAGATGATGAAGGATAGAATTGTATACCTGAAACCTATATAATTTTATTAACTGATGTCACTCTAATGGATTTTTAAAAATAAATAAATAAAAATGAACTCCCTTTCCACTTAAAATTCCCATCAATAACAGTCTATGCTTACTGTGCCAAACTTTCTCAATTTTAAAGATCTAGTCCTGCTGTACCATTAAGATACCCACACTTATCAGACAATTGTGAGGTCATGGGAAAACCTGTCCCCCACAAACATGTTCTCTCTTCTAGAAATAGCTAACACCTCATGAGCAGTATTTGCATATTTCCCCTTTATAGAAAAAAAACTGAAATGTGAAGACATATTTTTGGAGGGGTGCTTATTAACATCTCCTGAATTCCTAATTAACAAAGAAAAAACTACTCATATTTAGTTGTTATTCCTATGTCCTCCTTTAAATTTATCATTTCTAGCCTTTTTAATGTTTTCTCTTTCTCGTGCTTTTTTATCAAGATGTCAGTCTTTGTACTGAAAACATCAATAGTATCTTAATCCAAATTTGTCACACATTTTATAAATTGCCTAGTTAATGAGTGTTTATTAGACTCATAAACAGTAATGGTCACAATAGGTACAATTTCATGACTGCTTGTTTTGTGCCTGACACCCTATTAGCTGCACTACATGGTCTAGGCTAGGTCTAATGCTGAAACTTCATCCACCACCCTGAGTGGCAGATGCTATCTATATTAGAGATAAAGAGAAGATTCAACAACAAAGGTAAGTAGAGCTATTTCCCTCATTAGAGCCACTGCTTCCTCATGAGTAATAATAGATAATACTATATCCGCCCCAGAGTTATTGTGTGCCAACTGTGGACCAGCCTTCTTTCTAGATCAGGGGTCCTCAAACTACGGCCCGTGGGCCACATGCAAATACAAATATTGTATTTGTTCCCGTTTTGTTTTTTTACTTCAAAATAAGATATGTGCAGTGTGCATAGGAATTTGTTCATAGTTTTTTTTTAAACTACAGTCCGGCCCTCCAACGGTCTGAGGGACAGTGAACTGGCCCCCTGTTTAAAACGTTTGAGGACCCCTGTTCTAGATGTTCATAAACATTCGCTTATCCCACAAGAGCCTTGTGACATAAGTAATTTTTACCAGGATGCTGAGCACACCTAAACTCAGCCACACAGCTAGCAAGGGGCAAAGCTGAAAATCTAACACAGATCTCTTGATGCCAATTTCAATGGTTCTCCGCTGAAATCAATTTGCAAATAACAAACAGAAGGTCCTGTGGCAGGAGAGTGGTCTCTGTGCTGCTATGTTGATGTACAAAGGAATCTTCACCTTCAAAAGCCTGGCTTTTCCAAGAAAATGAAGGTGTTGTGGAGTTATCACAGGTGTACAATCAGCAGAAGCTCGTTTCCCATCGTCTGCTGGGCCTCAGTAGCTCTTTGAACTTATCCTTTGACTCTGTGTCTCCATCAGCCAAATGGGCAGGTTTACCTGTCCCTCGTCCTCACCTTCAGATACTAACCTCCCCAAGAACAAGGACTTTATGTCCTTTACTCCTCTTATCCAAACTGTCTAAAACATAGCATGCACTGTGTAGGGAAAAAGCCAGGATCCCTACGTTTGTTGCAGAGATTGGATGAGTTCATATGTGTGAAAGCACTCAACTTACTTCCTTTCCCTCTGGTGTGGGATTAACCCTTAAATTAAGTTATCCTGGCCTTGTAAACTAGTTCTCTTTACAAATGTGGACATGGATTCTCCTTCAACTTCTAAAGTCTTACCTTTTAAGTATATTTTGAGAACTCCCAAAGCTTTTGGATTTTGAAGATTAGGTGATTGACAAATAATTCCCCAAATATTTTGTTTTCTAATCACTTTTTCTATATGACTGAATCAGGGACTTAACTGATTTACAGAAGGTTTTAAAAATGGGGTTATTAATGCCCTCTTAAGGTTATTTTAAGTATTAGTTAAGTCTATGAAATACATAGGTTCATTTCCTATTTGAAATATTTACTTCCTAATTAAATATTTGTCAAAGCATGTTTATTAGTGAAAACTGCTGGTAGTTTAGATTGTAATTTCAGTCATTTATCTTACTTGGGATTTGGACTAGAGGTTTCCAAACTCGATAACTGCACTGAGAACTTCTAAAGGTTAGGTGCTCATTTCAACACTTCACGTGTATCAACTCATGTAAAACTCACATGACTCCTGCCCTGGCCGGCGTGGCCAGCATGACTCATTTATTTGGACCATCATTCTGCACACCAAAAGGTGGCTGGCAGGTTTGATCCCCAGTTAGGGCACATACCCAGGTTGAGGGTTTGATCCCTAGTCAGGGCACAGATGGGAGGCAGCCAATGGATGTTTCTCTCTCACATTGATGTCTCTCTCCCTCCCCTGACCTTTCCTCTCTCTCTAAAATCAATAAAAAGTAAATAAATAAATCTCACACTTCTCCAGTGAGGCAGGTGTCACAGATGGGTACACTGAGAGCACAGAGCAGCTAAGTAAAAGACTCGACCAGAGAGGGATTTGAAGCCAAGTAATTAAATCAGGAGGCTGAGGTCTTAACTACCTAACTATTATGCATTGCAATTTCAGGATTTAGTCATTTCTTTAGATCAGGGTTCTTTCCATTTGGGCACGTGAACCCCTTTGGCATTCTACAGTCTAATGAAGACTACAGACTCCCTCTTAGAGTAATGTCTGTCAATGTCTTTAATAAAATACCTAAAATTATAAAGAAAATAAATTCTATTGAAAACAGTTATTTAAACATTTTTAAAGTTAAATTTATGACATGGTAATATATTTGCTTCTTTGTTACCCAGTAAATAACAGTATCTGGTATCAGGTCTAATAACTACTATCCTTTATAAGTAGCTAAGAACATGTACAAATGATACAAAAGTATCTGATTTTTTTTGGTATCAAAATCCCAGGAATTGCTAACACTATGGTGGTCTGTAGCCTGCATTCTTAATGGAGGGAAATGCTAGATTTCAGATTTAGGGCACTGAAAATAAAGATGTAACTTTTTCCCATCTAATTTCCTAGACTCTTTGATTCTTTTTTGCTCCTCTTGAAAAGAGCCTCAGGACAGTAGTCTCACTTTAGAATCTGCTTATTGTTTACAGGTGACAAAACTCTCATTGACACGATATTTTTATATAGATGCAGCTCTTTATCCTTAAATACAATTTGGTAGTTTTGACTCTGACATTGCTGAAACATACAAAGTTGATATGTTTAAAATACATTGAAGGGTTTATTTGCTATACTGTACATGACTTCTAGGGGTTTAACTATTTTCTGTTTAGTGTTCATAAACAATATTTAAAACTGCTGCCATATCACTTGATGTTCATTAGTCAGTGAGAAAATGGATATATAAATTCAAACCAACCTTCCTTCTCTAGGAATCTAGAGCTTGGCCTGATTGTACCTTTCTCAGGCACTAGAGTTGCAAAAGGTAGTTCCCAGGTTTGCTAAAATTCCCTGTCTTTATCCTGTACAACCTCTAGATGGCACTGATTGTTTGACAGTCTTTCTGCCCAAAGTTCCTCCCCCCAAAAAACAATTTTGAAATGAGAAAGATTATCTGGCAACTTTATCCACTAAGAGTTGACATCTCTTTCTGAAATGAATTATAGCCCTTTTCATTTCATTTGTATTTTATCTTTTCAAGACCATTACATCATCTTGCTCTTCCTTTGATTCTCCAGAGGCTTTTTCAAGTCCATTAGAACTTCAGTAATTCAAGATGGTTCGCATCCATTAGAACTACCTTCTCTAAAACAGTCAGTGCTTTTCCTGCAGGAGCACAAGCTGTGGGAAGCCTTGCTTTCTATCTCCATTGCTGGCCACGGGGGCATGTTGAGAGCAGTAAAGCAATTCTGTGAACTGCCTTCCTGTCACAGGGGCTGAGATTCTTGTCCTGCAGTGCTTCAGAGAAATCACATTCTGGGGCCAGTGCATCAGTTGTGGGTCATAAACAGGACAAGGGCTGCACTCCATAAAAGATTGCACCAATACACTCCTCAGTGATACGGGATTTGTGAGAAGTATGTTTAAAGGAGTCATAAAATGTAACTGTGGTTTAAAACTGTCTCCTGAAATAAGCACATATATTATATTAGCAACTGAAGCAACCAACCAGCAAGAAGCACAATCGAAATCCATCCCTAGCAGTGCCAAGTCCTGAGTGCTATTAACTTTTCATGACTTCGCATATTTCATGTAAAAATTACATAACATAGACCAGTGAGTGCCAGCTACTGTACTTAACACTTGGATCAAGAGGGAGGAACCTGGCTGGTTATCTCTCAGCCTCTGATAGGAATCACCATTGGAGCCCTACCTACATCTGAGTGTATGGAATCAGATTGTTCATTCTAAACATTGATAACTCCATTTACCATCCAAAGCCAAAGTTGTGTTTAGCTCCCGCAATCTAAAATTTCATCCCAGACTATATCAACCTACAAAATGTTTATTATACCTCCTAAAGTTAAGATTGTCATGAATACTAAACTGTGGATTTTCTTTTCCAACAAAGAAAAAACCAAAAGGAAAGAGGGCATAAGCTCTTAAAGCTTAGAAGGCCATTTTTATTGTCTGGTACTATACTACTGCTTTGGGGCAAATACTTAGGGGCATAAGGTGGAGAAGGATAGTTTGAGAAAGGGCCGGCATTAGTCAAAAGTCAAAACTGCTTGACGGAATGAAATAAAACTAGATCACAATAGGACTCTGTCTCTTTCTGGGTTTTCTGTGGCCATGTTTATCTGTTTACTAGAGAAGAACTATTTTCCCATGGCATTGGAAAAGTAATTGCCTGCCATATCTGATATTCCCAGGCAGGGGGCCAGTCCCAGCATGCCAATTTTGTGTAGTTCACCACTGGTTGCAGGTGGTGACCCCAGGATTCTCCAGTGTTACCCTATGGCTACCAGAGAGACCTTTCCCTCCTGGGCAGGAAGAACAGGAGGGGACCAATCTCACAATGCATTTGGTACTTTAGTCACAGTGGTTCTTTGAAACATTTCAAGGGCAGTTTCGCCTGTAATGACAAGAAAGTAAGGAGCCACCTCAGTCCCTGGAAATGGAATATTAGGGAGAAAATTATGCCTTCCAGTTCTAATATATTTGTCTTCCTAAATTCTTCTAATTTGTATTGTTTTTTCCAAAAAAATTGTTACCTTTAGGTCTGGATATGGGAGAACCATTTTCAAAGGTTCATTTAGTTAAGTGCTTTTTTTTAAGCATTTGTTTTGACTTAAGTTGGCCACACTCTTTTTCTCAGCTTGCCCTACAAATTACCATGGAGTTCTTGCCTTTGGCCCAAAGAAAAATAGGTGGCAAGTATCAAAGCAAGTAATAATAATGGTAATAAAATTGTAGGCCAGAAGTCTGAATCATGAAAGAATTTACTTATTTTCCAACAAAACGAGTAGGATATGATAATAGAGATTCCGTGTATGTGTGTGTGTATATGGTGTGTGTGTGTGTGTGTGTGTGTGTGTGTATTTTATATATGCCACATAAGAATTATTTTATAATTCAAGAATTTTGTTTCTTTGGAAAATCAACTTTATTAGAGGTAGACTTACCTTTGCCAACATTTTTGGCCATGCCCTCTCGTCTTTCTTTTCTCTGTTTTTTTGTTTTGTTTTGTTTCTTTATCTGATCTCCCTCCATGATCAGACTACAGATCAATCAGTGTAACTCTTGATTTTCCACAGCCTTTAACTTTGTGCTGTACAAATAATATAATGATCTCCTTGCAGTCTGTTCAGCCAGACAACTGGGTCTGCCAGTTCCCTTGGCATGGGCCAGGTGGAGAGCATGGAATACATTTCAGGAAAAACAGATCGATTTGTTCAGGTGTGAGCAGTGGTTTCTTAACTGCCAAACATTCCAGTTCAACAAGATGTTCCAGGAAAGTATAATTTTGGAACTAGTCTGTTCAGCTCTAGGTAGGAGAGGCCACTTAATTACTCTCAGGTGCTCAGAGCAGAAACAGCAGAGCAGGGTCTTAGCCTTGCAGCATCCAAGGCTGGTGGGCGGACCCAGAGCCCTCCTACAGGTAAGGTAGGGAAAGTAAGGGAAGGAACTGGGCCAGGTCTCCTTCACAGCAGAAGGCACTGGCAAGTGCCCAGGCCAAGTCTTGGGCAGAGAGTGAAGGAGGCATCGTAAGACCGAACCCCAGAACTCGATTCGTCTCAGATTCCCTAAGATCTAATCAGACTCGCTCTTGCTGTTTTGCTGTCAGCATTCCTACCTCTCTCCTGCCATTTCTCATTACTTTATCTCCCAGCTGAAAAGGTTCATTGTTTAATAATCTGCAGCATTTCTGCTAATGAATCCAGTCCAAACGTTTGAACTCTAAGACAAGTATGTCCTGAATCTGCTTTCTTCCCCATTTCTCCTCATGTAAAGCAGAAGGTTATGGGAGAGAGACACTAGGGAAATATGGATACTTAGTGGTTTTTCAAAAACTTAAACTCCAAAATATTTCACTGATCTGCATGCTATTAAAAATCAACTCCCTCCCAGCTGTGTAATGGAGAGCTTCCTATTCTTACACAAGGACCAAGGACTCTGATGGAGGCAGAAGAAGGTAATTCAGTGCTTTGACCTGAAAGACCGAACATTTTCCCGTCAATCTCAGGAGGAAGCCCAGTCTATGTAAGTGCTGCTTTTTAAGTTGGCCTATTCCGTGATGGCAAATGGGAGAAAGCACCTGCATTTATAAGTTAAGACAACTTCACACAGAGCTCATGAGAAAACATAGTTTGGGAAAGGATGAACCTCAGACTGTCAAAGAATTTAAAATCCATGGTTCATGGCCAGGATTTCTCACAGAGCTAAATCATAAATAAGGTTTCCCAGGGAACCGAGCTCAATCCAAATACTAAATATTTCACTAACGACAATCAGTCCGTCTGAGCTGGTGTCTACATGCACAAACGAGTTTGGCTCTTTGATGCATATGAAAATCATTTTAGTTCTGAGAACAGATTAAATTCACAAGGGCCTTTCCCACCCCGACATATTGCCAAACTGGCCCAACTGATTTTTTTCCCCACTCTCTGGATGTACGATAAATAACCATGTGTATAGTCAAAGCACAAAGGGAAAAGCAATGATGCCTAAAGAATTTGGAGAGGGTTAAGGACGAGCCAGAAGCTATTGCTATGAGAATACCCTATAGTGAGAACCAGTGAGGAAATGTGATCCGTGTCCTTTGCCATGACATAGCAATTGGACTATCCTTTTTATTCTCCTCATTTTTCAAACTGATGCATAGTGTTCCTCATTTACTCACTGAAGCATCTTAGAGAATAAAGCCACACACTGAACCCAGGCATGACAGGAGCTGTATGGTGCTAGATTTTATTTTTGCAACTATTTTCATATCAAGATTTTTTTTAACATAGTTTAGGTTTATGAACCATCCTTCATTCAATGTGCAACTCCAAATAAGAAGGAGCACACTTAGTCTGCTAAAAAATGAAAAAAGGTGAAATAGCCAATTTTTTCTAATATTAAGGAACTTCAAATTAGATTTTAAAAGAAGGTACACATTTTCACCAATTCAAAAAATAATAAAATTCAGTTCTAACAGGAGAGCAGTGAAACTTATATTTCCACACATTATTGGGGGCTCTGGAATTAGCTTCAGTCATTTGGGAAAGCTATTTGGAAATATATATATCAAAAGTTCCTAACAAAATCACCTAAATATAAAAGAGGCTTTAAAAGCAAGATGTCCAACAAAAACCAACTCACTATAACAGAAAAATGAGGCAATTCAAATATTGTCTAATATTATGATTGAGCAAATCACAACACAAACTTAGAATTTGGATTATTCTGTGCTTATTTTCCAAGAAGCAAAGGAGAAAAATGATTATAATATGTGAATCTCCAAAGCAGAATACAATTTAAAGAATACATAATGGGAAGAACCAAGATGGTGGTGTAGGCAAACGCCTGTACACAGCGCCTCCCACAACCACATCAAAATTAGAACTGCAATACAGAACAACCATCATCCAGAACTGCCAGAAAGCTAGCTGAATAGAAGTCCGACAACTAGAAAAGTAAAGAAGAAAGCACACTGAGACTAGTAGGAGGTGCGAAAGCACAGAACGGGCTGGTCAGGCACCCACATGGGCCACTTTTTTAATCCGGAGGGAGATAGTCTCTGCGGAAACTGCCTAGGGTAGCAAGAGGACCCAGCCCCCACACCAGACACCCAGCCCAGGCTCCCAGAGCTGGGAAAAGAAGTCCCTATGGGCAGTAAGAACTACAGGCTGTAAAAACCAGTGTGGATTGGGACTCAGTGAAACAGAGGCTGCTGGAGACCCAGCTGTTCCTCTTAAAAGGCCGGTACCATGAACTGAACTTACAAGGTTATGTTTCCTCTGAGCTCCAGTGCTGGGCAAGGCTCTGGGGCACACAGACACATACGAGGAAAAACTGGACTCTCTGGCATTGCAGGAACTCAGGAGTGGCTTTCTCTCAGACCAAGTTGCTTGCAGTGGTCATTGTTCCTATGCTGGTACCTCCCCAGTCTGAGGGCTGACTAGCAGCCATTTCTGTTTGCTCTACCCTGGAGATTCCCTGAGATCCTGCCCCACCAAATTTACAACCCCAATTTCTGAGCTTTTGCCTCAGAAATTTCAAACATGCTGCAGCTGGGTCAAGGAGCCCCAAACCTATCAATAAAAGGCCCAAGACCTAGCACAAGCACCAGCCTACCTTGCTTCATAGCTGGGCTTCATCTGGGCACTTCCAAACCCGAAACGAAGAAGAAGAATCTGTAGATTTCTCTGTAGCTCCTGTTGGGTGTCCCAGGCAGTGGCTGACTTTGCACCTCCCTGGAGTACTAAGAGCCAGTGTACCCAGTGGTCAATGTCAGACCATAACAGATTACAATTCTACACATACATAAGTGACACACTCAAGCGGCAGACTCAGTGAGCACCAAAGCCCCACTGAAGCAAGTCCTGCTCCATAAGGGTATCTCCCTACACAGCAGTTCTCCCACTGTAGTCATAGCTGGTCCTCATAGCCAATTGGCCTGGGGGTCATTTCCTCCCAGTGACACCAACAGCAATCAAGTCTCAACTACAATAAGACTGTGCTCATAGCCCACACAGAGTGCACCTACAGTGTCTACCTCAGGTGATTGGGGAGGTTGATCCACTGGGCCCTATAGGATACTTACTACACAAGGCCACTCTATCAACTCAAGGAGACTTAGCAGCTCTACCAATGCATAGAAACAAACACAGGGAAGCAGCCAAAATTCAGAGACAAAGAAACATGTCACAAATGAAAGAAATGGAAGAAAGCAAATGACTGTATATAGAGTCCAAAACTCAGTTACAAGGTTACTCAAAAATCTTCTAGAAATCTCCAAGGGACTTAGTGAGACTTTCAAAGATCTTAGTGACAATGCCAACACATGGAAAAGGACCAGTCAGAAATTAAGCATACACTGACTGAAATAAAGAATAATATACAGGGATTCAACAGTAGACTAGAGGATCCCGAGAATCAAATCAATGATTTGAAATAAAAGGGAAGCAAAAAAACAACCAACCAGAAGAACAAAAAGAAAAAAGAATACAAAAATATGAATATAGTGTAAAGAGCCTCTGGAACAACTTCAAGCATACCAACATCCAAATTATGGGGGTGCCAGAAGAAGAGAGAGAGCAAAATATTGAAAATCTATTTGAAGAAATAATGACAGAAAACTTCCCCTACCTGCTGAAAGAAATAGGCTTACAAGTCCAGGAAGCACACAGAACCCCAAACAAGAGGAACCCAAAGAGGACCACACCAAGACACATAATAATTAAAATGCCAAGGGCTAAAGACAAAGAGAGAATCTTAAAAGCAGCAAGAGAAAAACAGTTAGTTACCAACAAGGGAGTGCCCATATGACAGTCAGCTGATTTCTCAACAGAAACTATGCAGGCCAGAGGGAGTGGCAAAAAATTTTCAAAGTGATGAATAGCAAGGACGTACAACCAAGATTACTCTACCCAGCAAAGCTATCATTTAGAATTGAAGGTCAGATAAAGAGTTTCACAGACAAGAAAAAGCTAAAGGAGTTCATCACCACCAAACCAGTATTATATGAAAGTAGGGGCCCAGTGCACAAATTCATGCGCCTTGAAAGGACCTGTGGGCCTCGAGGCTGCAGTAGGCACAGGGGTGGGTCTCAGCCCATCCTCTGCACCCCCACCCAGCCCCTCCTGCCGCGGCCTCAACCCCCTGTCTGCCAGCAGCCCAGCTCCTGCCACTGCCGCTCCCACATGATGACAGCGCCTGCTTTGTTCGCACCCACTGAAGGTGCAGAGTGATTGGGGCCAGCACCAGCAGTGGGTGTGAGCGGGGCTGATGCCCTCAATGGTGCGAGTGGCAGCTGCTGCCCCGATCACCCCTCAGGAGCCCTGATCACCCCTGAGGAGCAGGGGGATGTGGAGAAGCCCTTGGGGGCAATTAGGGCCAGCAGCCACCGCTCGCACCTGCTGATGGCGTCGAGCAATCAGGACCAGCGCCGGGCACCAGCAGTGGGTGTAAGCAGGGCTGGCACTGGCAGCAGGTGCAAGCGCAAGGAGGGATCATGGTGCACGGAGAAAAGCATTTTCAGTAACCATCAGAGGCTCACCCCGATAACAGTGACTGGTGCCCCACCTTGGTCTGGTGCTCCTGCTCACCTGCTCTACCATCCCACCGTGGCCGACGCCTGCCATGTTCCACGCACGCCCCCTGCTGGTCAGTGCACATCATAGTGACCAGTTGTTCGGTTGTTCTGCCGTTCCGTCTATTTGCATATTAGCCTTTTATTATATAGGATGCTGAAGGGTGTTCTTTAAAAAGAGAAAGAAGAAGAAAAAGATCAAAAATATGAACAACAAAATGGCAACATATACATAACTATCAACAATTGAATTTAAAAATAAAACAAATAAAAAATCTAATGAACAGAATAAACTGGTGAATAAAATAGAATCGGAGGCATGCCCTGACTGGTTTGGCTCAGTGGATAGAGCATCGGCCTGCGAGCTGAAAGGTTCCAGGTTCGATTCCGATCAAGGGCATGTACCTTGGTTGTGGGCACATCCCCAGTGGGAGGTGTGCAGGAGGCAGCTGATCAGTGTTTCTCTCTCATCAGTGTTTCTAACTCTCTGTCCCTCTCCCTTCCTCTCTGTGAAAAGTCAATAAAGTATATTTAAAAAAAAATAAAATAAAATCAGAGGCATGGAAATGGAAAAGACTGACAATTCTCAGAGGGATGGGGAGTGGTGGGCCAGGAAGAGATTAAACAAAGATCTCATATGCATATATGCATTATCTATGGACACAGACAATAGGGTGGCAAAGGCCTGGGGTAGGGCGGGAACTGGGTGGAAGTGAGGAGAATGGGGAGAAAAAGAGGGACATTTTTAATAATCTCAAGAATAAAGATTTTAAAAATATAATGTATAATGATATGTATGATATTACCTTAACCCTATGAAAAGATTAATACAATTAAAGGCAAAATGAAATATGAAAAAAAATACTTGCTCTGTTAAAAGAGTGGGATACTTTGCCTTTTTAAAATTTTATTAAATGTTTTGGGTGACATTGGTTAACAAAATTATATAGGTTTCAAGTGTACAATTCTATAATACATCATCTGTATATTGCATTGTGTGTTCACCACCCAAACTTACACGTAAATGAACTCAAAATGGATCAAAGACCTAAATATAATAGATGAAACAATAAAATACATACAAGAGAATATACGTACCAGATTTATGGGCTTTGGTCATAGAGAGGATTTTATGAATTTCACCCCAAAGGTAAGGGAAGTAAAAGCAAAAATAAATGACTGGAACTATAGCAAACTGAAAAACTTCTGCACAGTATAAGAAACCACCAGCAAAACAAAAACATTGCCTTCTTAAAACAAGTTGAACTCTCAAATCAACGAAAGAAGGAACAAAGGAGATATTGAAACTCAGAAATAGGATAGAAGTCACTGCCTTATCAGAAAAAAATGCCAAAATAAAAAACAATCTATCACCATTAGGGCCCAGCTGCAAAAACACAAATCTAACCTCAAGACTGTAGGTTTATTCGGGTAAAGTCACTGACAGATTCACACAGAAGCACCAGGCACTGGTTTTAGTTACTCAACTTGAAAACCATCTCCAGGTTGAAGGGAAACAAGGAAGAGGAAGCTCAGGCTTCTGAAGAAAAGACTCAAAAAGTTAAATATGTTTCGTCTGGGGAAGAAAGATTGAGAGGTGATCTCATTTCAGTGTTTGGATACCTGCAGCAGATATTCCAGACCCAAGGACGTGACTTGTCCTATTCACTCAGGAGCAATGGGGAATGGCAGAAGGAAAGGGTTACATTAGAAAGGCTTCCTCTCAAAGGTAATTAGATGTTTATTCCACTTTTAGCCTGAATGACAGGATTACAGTCCCCTCCCCATCTGTAATCCAGGGAGAGTAATGCTTGCCACATACATTTTAATGGATGTAACATCTGTAAAATACTTGGAGCTCTTCAGATGAAAGATGCCATGTGAGCGCCAAGAATTATTGTTATTATTTTTGTCTCCTGCCTTCCCTGTGGGTATGGGTTTCCTTGTGACGTTTATGGGGCCCCTCCAGCCAGCCAGCTGCTCTGTAGCATGTCATCCCAGCGATATTTTACAACCTTCACGTGGTTGTGATCGTACCCAGAGCAAGAGCAGCTGAAATATTCATTGTTTGTCCTGAAGGAAGTAAAAGTAGTCACAACACCCCTTCAGGGCTCAGGGCTCAAAGTTTTTCCCAACATCCACTGGAAGGCTTATGTCCAGGCCTCAGAGTGGTGGCATGTTTGATGGGCTTTGTCTTTGTCTTTATTGCCTTTGAATAGCATCATCTGACGGCAGAGCCTTGGACGCATATCCTCCTTCCAGGATTTACTTTTTATTTTTCATCTGATTTACACATTAATCTTCAGAGTCAAGCAGATGCTCCTTACTTTACTTAGGATAAAACTGAGGCCCAGAGAAAGCCACTAACTTTCTGAGGCCACTTGAGTGATGTTGAAATTCGTTCTTCGATCCCTAGTCCACTACCTCCCGCTGTACCTACTATATTGCTCATGACTTACAGTTGATTGTCACTTTCCAGCATTTTGATAACTGTTAATTTTGTTCATCTTTCTTTTATTTCCCCTCTAACAATTTCCTGGCTCTTGTATTTAGAAATATCCTCATCCCATTTCTTTCTCAGCATTCTTCCAGAGTTCCTAATTATACCACTATTGGTTTAAACAGGCAAATACTTTTTCTTACTGAAAGCTCTGAAGATCTCCATGAAAAGATATATCAAAGGAATTAATAAATGCTAAGCCCTTCCTATATGCCAGATACTATGGCAAGACTTGGTATATATTATCTCATTGAATGCTCCTAACAGCTCTCAGAGGTAGATTCAGTTATTTCACGTTTTATTTTAAAAATGAAACTAGAGAAACGAAGATGACGGCATAGGTTAACGCCGGAGATTGCTGCCCTCGAACAACCACTTCAGAGATATAACTAAAGGACAGAACGGACATCATCCAGAACCACAGGAAGGCTGGCTGAGTGGAAATTCTACAACTAAGAGGAAAGAGAATATCATACCCAGACTCAGAGGAGGCGCAGTGCTGAAGTGAAATACTCAGGTGCGGAGTGCGCGCGGAGCAGGCTGGTGGCTGAGGGCGCAGTTGTTGTTTTCAATCGGGAGGGAGTTTCAGACTCTGAGCTCCAGATCCGGGCAAGTCTCTGGGGACCAAGACTCAAACGGGAGAAGCGGGACTGTCTGGCTTCGGTCGGAACTCGAAGGCAGCTTTCTCTCCGAGGTTTGCAGCAGTTGCTGGGACTCTGAGAGGCAGAGCCCCTGGGGAAGGAACTGAGAGCAGCCATAACTGCTTGCTCCCCCTGCCCTGTAGATCCCCGGGGACCCGCCCCGCCCAAGCCCTGCACAGAGGCATTTGCCGGATAGCCTCAGGCAAATGCTAGATTAGCACCGCCCTAGAGATCCAGCACAGAAGCCCTCCCACTGCAGACACAGCGGACTTTCATAGCCAGTTAGCCTGGAGGTCAAATCACCCCCGGTATTGCCGACATCAATCAAGGCTTAAAGGCAACAAGACTGCACACAAAGACCACTAGGGGGTGTACCAAGAAAGCATAAAAAATGCGGAGACAAAGAAACAGGACAAAACTGTCAATGGAGGATATTGAGTTCAGAACCACACTTTTAAGGTCTCTTAAGAACTGTCTAGAAGCTGCCGATAAACTTAGTAAGGCCCTCGAAAAGACTGGTGAGACCACCGATAAATGTAGTGAGATCCTCAAGAAATCTAATGAGACCCTCGATGTTGTGATAAAGAACCAACTAGAAATTAAGCATACACGGACTGAAATAAAGAATATTATACAGACACCCAACAGCAGACCAGAGGAGCGCAAGAATCAAGTCAAAGATTCGAAATGCAAAGAAGCAAAAAACACCCAACTGGAAAAGCAAAATGAAAAAAGAATCCGAAAATACGAAGATAGTGTAAGGAGCCTCTGGGACAGCTTCAAGCGTACCAACATCAGAATTATAGGGGTGCCAGAAGATGAGAGAGAGAAAGATATTGAAAACCTATTTAAAGAAATAATGACAGAAAACTTCCCCCACCTGGTGAAAGAAATGGACTTACAGGTCCAGGAAGCGCAGAGAACCCCAAACAAAAGGAATCCAAAGAGGACCACACCAAGACACATCATAATTAAAATGCCAAGAGCAAAAGACAAAGAGAGAATCTTAAAAGCAGCAAGAGAAAGAAACCCAGTTACCTACAAGGGAATAACCATACGACTGTCAGCTGATTTCTCAACAGAAACTTTGCAGGCCAGAAGGGAATGGCAAGAAATATTCAAAGTGATGAATACAAAGAACCTACAACCAAGATTACTTTATCCAGCAAAGCTATCATTCAGAACGGAAGGTCAGATAAAGAGCTTCACAGATAAGGAAAAGCTAAAGGAGTTCATCACCACCAAACCAGTATTATATGAAATGCTGAAAGATATCCTTTAAGAAGAGGAAGAAGAAGAAAAAGGTAAAGATACAAATTATGAACAACAAATATGCATCTATCAACAAGTGAATCTAAGAATCAAGTGAACAAATAATCTGGTGATCATAATAGAATCAGGCACATAGAAAGGGAATGGACTATTCTTGGGGGGGAAAGGGGTGTGGGAGATGCGGAAAGAGACTGGACAAAAATCGTGCACCTATGGATGAGGACAGTGGATGGGGAGTGAGGGCGGAGGGTGGGGCGGGAGCTGGGAGGAGGGGGGGGGGGAAGAGGAACAAATGTAATAATCTGAACAATAAAGATTTAATTATAAAAAAATGAAACTAATGAAGCTTTAAAGGGAACTCAAAATGAAGCCATTTGACCCTAGCTATCAGCTATCATGTTTTACTCCCCCATAGCACATTCACTCTTAAATTAGGTTTCTCAAAGAGTGTTTTGCTTATCCTCACATAAGAAGTAAATAAAAATAAGATTTCCCCCACCACTACCACCATCACCATTTTTAAAATGAAATAAAGCAGGACTGGATTTATGACCAAGTATCTTTACTAATAGAATCATGTACCTCTGTTACAAAAACACACAATTAATGGTTTACTTTTTCCAAACCAAAAGTCTAGGTAATAAAAAAAATCATATCACCCAAGTGAAATTTCACCAAGAAGCAGTTAAACAATAGCTAAATCCAAATTTCTGTGCTTTGGAAAACTCTCAGTTATAGTACACACACACAATTCTTTTGTCCCCCAACTCACCCTTGTCTCCCAGTTTCAATCACCGTAACTATATTATTCACAGGTATATATACTCATATTTCATTTTAGACCAGTTAAGATATCAGCAATAAAGAACATAAGTGGCTGGGATATATCTAAAAATGGATAGCTGAGAGATACAAAAATATAACTTATACTAGAGGCCCGGTGCACAAAAATTTGTGCACTCGGGGTGGGGGGTTCCCTCAACCCGATCTGCGCCCATTTGCTGTCCAGGACCCCTTGGGGGATGTCCACCTGTCGACTTAGGCCCACTCCCTAGGGGATCAGGCCTAAGCTTGCAGTCAGACATCCTTCTGGCAGCCAGGGAGCCCTCGGGGGATGTCTGACTAAAGGCTTAGGCCCCCAAGGGAGCTGTGATGAGGAAGCTGGGGTGACAGAGGAGCCATGCTGTCCCGCCCTGCCGCCCTGGGTCAGGTCACACATGGACGCCCAGGCGGGCCAGCGGATTGCTACTGCCCCACCCAGCTGCCCCGGGTCAGGTTGCACACGGGACACCTGCCGCCCCAGTCACAGATAGCAGGCCTGGATGGCGGCAGGGCAGGCAGGATGGTGCTGACCCACCCTGCCTGCAGTATGCAAATTAGCCTCCATCTTTGTTGGTGGTTAATTTGCATACCTTGCTGATTAGCCGATGGGAGGTGTAGCAAAGGTACGGTCAATTACCATGTTTGTCTATTATTAAATAGGATTCTATGATCAAAAGTAATCTGAAGCCCAGCTTGTGTGGCTCAGTGGATTGGGCATGGTCTTGTACACCAAGAGGTAACCGGTTCGATTCCCAGTCCAGGCACATGCCTGGGGGATTGTGGGCTTGATCCCTAATGGGGCGCATGTAGGAGGCAGCCAATTGCTCACAGTGACATTTCTATCTCTCGCTCTCCCTCTCCCTCTCCCTCCCACCTCTCAAAAAAATAAAAAATAAAAACATATTTTTAAAGTATTCTCAATAGGCTTGTATACTTCACAAATCACTGTGTTTTAGTTCCTGGGTTGTGATTAACAACTGGTATGAAACTTAAGCAGAAGTTCCTATTTTTGTTAATTAAGACTATATAAACAAAAACAATTGTAAGAATTTGAAGAAGAATTGCAAAACAAAAACAGAGGCCATAAGGAACTTGTATATAATTTTAATTCCATCTTCTCAGGGAGAACTAACCTTCACACCTTCTTTTCTTTTCCATCCTAATGCTGACTCATGCTGATTTGACTTCTGAACTCCATGGGCCTGAATGATTTGAAACTACCTTCCAACTATTTCTCTGATCCAGACTTCCCTCTACTCCAGTCAGTCCTGAGCATCAAATACTAATTCATCTCCTGGATCCTAATCTCTTGCTTGCCAATCCATTCTTCTAGCTATCTATAGAATTACCTTCCCCAAATATAGAATTGATCCTGACATTCCCCAGGCTCAAAGCTTCCAATAATTCACCAATTTTATAAATCCTGGCAGCTAAATGTCACCTGTATAGGTCTCTGGCCAATTTTTTCTCCCAATAGATACTTTCTCACTACCTCTATCCACCACATCTCCTCATCCACATGAACTCCACCTTTTAATCTACAAAACTTAAAAGGAGAGAAGGGAAAGGGTCAACATTTATTGAGCGTCTTTCATGCATTAGAGTCCCCACCAGCTATCAAGGATCCCATCCTGTGCCATGGGCCTGGAGATAAGATGGTTGAAACAAGGTTCATGAATTTTATTGTATTGATATTAGTCTCTTAAGTCTTATACCCTAAGTTTGGCTGATACTATCCTTTTAGTGTTGTTTAAACTGTTCTCTTTCTTTTGTATTTTGTATTTCCTTGACGCATGATTAAATCTACATTGTGTCAAGAACTATGAAAGGTGTGAGATTTTACCCCACTTGCAAGTTAGCAACTCAGTCTGTCTCAGAGACAAAGGACAGTTTTTATTCACAGAAATAACAGTACCCAGAGTATCAGCATTTGTTCTGGTTCCCAAGTCCCAGTTCCCACAAAGTGACACAGAATGAAATTTTGTCACAATCCGTTGATCTAGAGGTTTGATTGGATACAGTGAAATCTAGCTACCCCATTATTTATTCTTACACCCCCAATGCTTAACAGTGTGCCTGACACCAAGTTAGTTCTCAATAAATAATACCTAATTTTTTGAATATTTATTATATATTCTAAGTATCATACACATTTTACCCCTTAATCCTCCCAAGAATCATTTGAGTTAAGTACTAGTGCCATTGTTCGCCCTTTACACTTAAGGTATAATGCACAGAGGTAAGTAACTTGTTCAAAGTTGGGGAATTGGCAAAGCTGGAATTTAAGCTTAGACTCCTGTGTGCATACCTTATCCCCTATACTATAGGTCTGGGCAAATTTGTGGAAAGAAAGAAATAATAAATGGATGAGTGGATGAATGAATGAATTTCCTAGTTTTCTTCAGCAAATGATTACTTTGTTGTATTAAGTAAACCTACAAATAAAGGATATGATGCCAGTTTGTCTTCCTTGATTGTTAAACCTGGAAAAAGCTTAGTATATCCCAATTTTTTTTTTCACAAATAAGGAAGTTAATGTTAAAACACCCAAGTTACACAACTAATTAGTGGCAGAGCTGGGACTAGAACACAGTCTCAACGTGCTACTCACAGATGAAAATTTGGTAAATATTTTGATGTTTGTGAAGTGTTGTGAAACAAATGTTGCTTTCCTATTTTCTTTGAAAATAAATTATTCCAATTTAACTGAAAAACACATGCTGGATTGCAGAGAAAGGAAGGTGAGAATGACTGCTGCTTCAATATTTTCTTTCCTCTTCCCTTCAGAGGTGATCAGTAGGTGAAGGAAAGACCTTGGGCACCAGCTCTAGGAGATGGTTACACCATTGGCCTCCATTGGTCAATCTCTTTGGTCTGAAAAGCAAAGACGTAAAGAGAACTCAAGAGGAGCAGCAATGAGTCGCCACCACTGCTATGAGTGCTCACAGTGGGAGCCAGATGCCTCCTGCTTCCATGTATTCAAGTATAAAACATGTGTACTTCATATTTACAGCCAGTGTTCAAGAGCATCACAGGGCACAGGCCACTTTTGAAAACAGTGTTTTAAAAAAATAAAAACCTATGTTGACTTTGTATGTTGGCTGTCTGCCATTTTTTTTTCATGTGCCCCTCCTCCATTACTTAGAATTACCTGTTGCGTGTAGGGAAGATTTTGTTTCATAAAAGAATAGAACTAAAAATGTACTGTCTCTTTTACTCATTCAGTCATTGAACAAATATTGTTTTGAGCACCTAATATGTCAAATCCTGTGTGAGACTGAGGGCATCCAAGCATTGAACAAAGATATAGTACCTATCTTATCTTCATGAGGTTATAGTTAGAGAGATGACATTAATCAAATAAACTTCTGAGTACATAATTATAAATTATATTAAGTTCTATAAAAGAAAAAAGATTGAGATAGTTTAATAGAGGAAATCTAATATTGATGGAAACCTGGGGAAAGGCCCTCTGGCATTTAATCTGATATCAACACTGATGATCTTAGCAGAACAAATATAATATTTGAGAGACTTCTATTTTCAAAATTAAACTAGGTTGTCAACAAATGGGAATCACAGAAATTATTTGGGGAAGAGCAGTTAGACATTGGGTTTGCTCTGAGGTGACCAGTCACCCTATATCCACTGTGTCAAGCCCTGTGCTTGATATTCAAGAGTAGACTAAAAGAATCAAGTCCTCTGAATTGCACAGTGGTTCTGGGCCACCTTTCCAGGCCTCATGAAGGTCTTAGCAGGGTAATAGCTACCCAGGGAAGTCTACATTATATGGCAGGCGCAGACTAATCCTGGGGAAACTGGTGAAACTAATGTGAATTCCAATTCTGTATAAAATCTAGTGGTACCCGTGTAATTTCATCACATTACTTACCATAGGAAAATAATAACAAACAGTTCCCTGTGAAGTGCTGATTTGCAATACTAGGAAAGCATGTAACCTGAAATATTAAAATGCAATTATTAGATAAGTAAGTTCATTCAGCCACAGATATTAATTGATGTCACTACTCCAAAGCATACAACATGATTAAATTGGCCATGGCAGGCTAACGTGGTATTTTCAAATGTCTTCACAAGGGATTTTGTGAAGACAGACCAGGCAGTTATTGTGATGGACAATTAATGATTAGTATATCCAGGAACCCTCCTTTTTTCTAAAAACAGAACTTGCCTTCTTTGGGGGAACTGTTTCTCCCCAGTCTTTTATTCCTTTTATCCCCCCATTCCAATAATTAGCTTCAAATGATTGCTGCCATCTTCTTTCATGACTCCCCTCCCTGGACGCAGTAATTGTCCTTACAGTGGGCCTATGACCCAATCCAAGCCAAGTATAGTTTACTATCATAGTCATGGTCATGGTCAAAGACCCAGGAATTGGGCAGGTCATCCAAAACAAGGCCATCTGATGGCCCTGAGATTTTTCAGCTATTACTAAAAGAAACATCCCTTCCTTGGGGATGGCAATACTAGCTGGGTATTATTCCAGGAGCTGTTGGCAGCAGCCATGGATCTAGCTTCAAGGAGAAAGCTGGTCTACAAAGAGAAATGAAAATGAGACACGGAGTTCTGAAAGCATTCTGGTCCCAGTTCCAATCTGAATTCCCTGGAGCAGCCCTGATTCCTGTTTGCCTGAAACTGCTCTTCAATTCTATAAACCTTACACCCAACCAATATTCACTCACAAATCCCCTATTTTACTTAAGTTGTAGTTGAATTTCTCCCTCTGGAAACCAATGGGTTCTAGCTGAAAATATGATCCATCATTTGTTAAGATGACTGGGATAACCCTATCTCAGGTGCTCATGTAGACATGAATGACATAGCACAACACCACTGCCCTCACTAGCTACAAAAGGGAATTGAGAAATAGATTTCTCCCTCTCTGAATTGCTCAGACATCTTTGAGATATTCCTATAAGAGAAAAAATGCAAAGAAGACTTTAGAGCACAATAATGAGTGAAATACTTTAGAAGCTGAATGGTGTCTCATGCAGTCAGGCAAGGTGACTTTTGATATGCATCGTGAAGGATAAAGAGAAGTTTGCCAGGCCGACTGCAATCTACACACTTGTAAAATCCTAAGGGTACATCTATGAGATTTTTAAGAAGAGATATGTGGCACTTATTTTTACAAACAATATTCCTTCTCAGGGTAGAGAAATCTGAATTTTTTTAATTGATGAAAAAGCCTGTATTATGGAAAACACTGGCAATAGCAGCAGTTAAAGCTGGGTCCCTTAATTATTAAAAGCTATTCTGCATAAAAACAACATAATGAATTCAATCCAGTTGAAAGCCCAAAATATTTGTCTCAAGGCCCTATGTTTTTTACCGTCAGTGATACAAAATGTGAATAAGATCCAGTCCCCATGGGACTCACATAGAGAGTATACAAATAGAGCCATACAAAGGAAGGGGCCATTTCATCTTCACGGGGAATCAGCTAAGATGCCTGGAGAAGACAGAATTTAAGGTGGTACTTGGAATGCTGTTAGAATTTCCTTAATCAAGAATGGATTAGAACATAAGTTCCCCAAGTATAGCCTGGGGACCAGTGGGGGTCCCTGAGACCCTCTTAGTTAATCTATGAGGTAAAAATTATTTCATAAAAATACTAAGACATTCTGTGCTTTTCTTCTCATCCTCTCATAAGGGTACGTTGGAGTTTTCCACTGTACACTTGGAAAATCTGCATCATTCAGGGAGTTGATATTTTTTAAATGACCATTGCTGATGTCATAAAATCACGCATGGATAAAAGAATCCTTCAAATGGCAAGACATACCAATGAATTTTGAAGTAACAGCATATGAAATGTTTATCGACATGGTTTCAATTCCACATAAAAATAACGTTGGTGAAATTACAATTTGTCAAGTTTTGGTATAGTACCATAGGAAATGTATCCACAACTATCTGAAAATGCTTTTTAAACAACTCTCATTTTTCCAACTATATTTATGCATGAGATCAGATTTTTCTCCATATACTTCAACTAAAATGATATATCCTAGCAAATTGGGAAGTTGAATTTAGCTGTCTTCTATTAAGCCAGATATTAAAGAGATTTATAAAAATGTAAAACAATGTCCATCTTCTCAATGTTTTTATGTTGGAAAATATGGTTATTTCACAAAAATATGTTGTGTTAATACATGTGATGGGTTAAATTGTATCTCCCCAAAAGATGTTGAAGTTTTAACCCACAGTACCTGTGATGGTGACCTTAGTTGAAAATAGAATCTTTGCAGATGATCAAGTTAAGATGAAGTGATTAGGGTGGGCCCTGATCCTATATAAATGACTGTGTCCTTATAAAAAGAAGAAATTTGGACACAGAAACAGACATACATAGTAGGAAGATGATGTGAAGACATGGGAAGAATGTCATCTGCAAATCAAGGAACATCTGAGGCTCCCAGAAGTTAGGAGAGAGACATGAAAACAGATTCTTCCTCACGGCCCTCAGAAGAAACTAACCTTGCCTACACCATGATTTCAGACTTCTAGTCTATGGTACTGTGAAACAATAAATTTCAGTTGTTAAGTCACTTATAAATAGCAGCACCAGGAAACTAGTGCTACATGTAATTGGTGTATCACTTTTAATAAATTTAACAATTTTTAATTTCTCAATCCTGTCTTCTAATGTGATAAATACTGATAGACTAACACACCTAAGTAACAACTCTTTGAGTCCTCAATAATGTTTAAGAGTGAAAACAAATCCTGAGACCAAAATGTTTGAGGACCACAGGATTATAGGATTCCTAGTAAAAGGACAACCTGACCAATGCAGTGGTTCCAAAATATACCAGCCTTCTGACAGCTACGCTACTCTTATAAAAGGAAGGAAGGAAGGAAGGAAGGAAGGAAGGAAGGAAGGAAGGAAGGAAGGAAGGAAGGAAGGAAGGAAGGAAGGAAGGAAGGAAGGGAGGGAGGGAGGGAGGGAGGGAGGGAGGGAGGGAGGGAGGGAGGGAGGGAGGGAGGAACTCCAGGGTTTTCTTCAACCCACTGAATGAGAATTTCTAGAGTTCTGTTCCAGGAAACGATATTTATAACAATCTCCCCAGGTAATTATTATATGAAGGCTTAGAGGCAGAAATGCTTAAATGAGTTGAGAAGTGTTTCATCCAAATCCCTGGTTTGCAAGAATAGAGACTCACCCAAGTGATCTCAATAAAAAGGGAGTTTATCACAAATATACACTTGGCACCACTGGGAGAATCCATTCTCTCACAAAACAGGTGCTGTAGTGGGCCCCCACCTCAGGAAGAATTGGGGGATCACAGTATCTCCAGGAATGCCAGCAAGTAGAAGTGTGGGTCTCTTTACGTTCTACCATCAGTATGACTAAGCCTATGACTCTACAGGACTCTATGTACTCCCCAGTCTGCCTCCTTCTCTCCCTCCTCTATAATATCTGCTTCTTCAAACTTCTGGCTAAACATGGTTTTGGTTTATGATGCTTCAAATTCACCTCAAGGCAACTCTTCAGCTTCTGTTTTATTGCCAACTGGCAGATTCCATTGTCTTTCTTAATTTCAGTCCCTGAGATGGAAAATCTGATTGGTCCAGTTTGTCTCTTAGTGCCAGGTTCTGCTCAAATTTGTGGGTGAGCCTATGGCTTTGCTGACCTGGAATCAGATGTCCAAATATGGCTTAATAATCTGTGAGCATAGGGCCTAAATAAACAGTGTATAAAACAGGAAGAGCCCATTATACTGGCACTGTGAGCAGGGCATTTCCCCCTTAGGGGCAAAATAGGTATTGCAATTATCATCTTCAGAACACTTTCTGGTTGTGCTCTTGTAATTCCAAAGTCTTTAATTTAAATTATTTTTATTAAGATAAGTGACTCGACCAACTCAGATGACTTTTGACATAATCATGACCATAGCTAAACTGTTGGGTTGGTTGAAGATAATAATGATGATGATGAGACTTCCTGGAAATACTGTCTATGCATTTCCCTCCAACTCTCTAATTTATCCATTATTCATTTGCTAAATAACAAAATTGTAGTTCACATTCTCTCCCTCTTTGTTTTTCTTTATTCTTTGTTACCGAGCCCTCTGTCCTCTTCCTCCTTCTTCTTTGTTCTACCTGCCTTGTGATCTTAGATTTTTTTAAAAAGAAGCTCAAGGCATTTTCTAATTCCATTAGTTTTACATTAGGGTTTGATTTGGTTCTTGGATAATTTTTTAATGGCTTTGTTCTTTGCTTTTTTTTTAAAGAAGGAAAAAGCATGCAAATATTAAAGTATTTATCATAAATTTAATAACCACTGGGTATTTCAATTATTTTGGTTGTCACGTTAGAGCAAGCTGTAATTGTTGAAATAGAGCAGATACTCTTTCTTTGTGTCCTGGTACCCATGGATTTCTGCATGTGAGACAGTTTAGTTTTGTGTTTGGGTAAATTATTGGTGTGTATATCATCGTATAACATTTTTCTGAGTGTTTGTGTATATATATGTTTGTAGTTTTCTTGGTATGTGTGTGTATATTTCAATTGAACAAAATTGCATTGTTTTCTCATGTTGTACTGTATATTTTTCATTTGTTGCTCTGAATTGAAAAAAGACAGTTTCTATTTTGACTAAATTGTTGGATTGCTCAAAAAAAAAAAACAAGCAGAAACATCTCCAAGATTTTGTTGAATCCAATTAGTTATATGCAACTTGTAATACATCTGATTTTTATTATATGCTTTTGTGTTTTCTCCAGTAAATCAGTTGAAACTAAGTGACTGTGACATTTGACCTACATAGGGAAGGTGCAGATTTAAATTTGCATGTTTCATTGTTCTTTGTCTTGTACATGTTAATGTTCCTTTTAGGACACTTCTAACAAGTTAATGTGCATTTTTGTATGTATGATAGCACACAACAGTACAGCAAATCAACTCTTCTTTAGGGAATAACATTAATTCAAGTTTATTTAAATCAACTCATGTTTCCAACACAACCAATTCATTTATTTGTAACAGAAAATACTGGCTCACAAAACTCAAAGTTGAGAAAAGAAAAAAACTTAAGAAGAGGTTTGATCAAGGTTTCAGCTCCATTTCTCTACAGTTGTTCATACTCTGCCTCTCCATGTGCTGGCTCTTTCCTCTGGTCACCTTTCTTCCTTGTAGCCAAATGACCTCAGGTTCTCATACCATATCACCCAGAAGAAGTGAAAACTTATGTCTTCTCAATCAATGAATAAAAGTTACCAGCTTCTCCCTTAAGGACTTATCTAATTATGTGTCTGCCTCCAAATTAATCCCAGTGGCCAAGAAAATAATATATACTGTTTAGCTTTTCCCTAGTTGGATTATATTCAAGCTGGCTTTCTCTCTCCTGGTAGCAAAATGGCTGTGGAAATTCCAGGCCCCAAATCCACAGACTATCTTTTAAAAGAGATACTAACTTCTAACTCAGTAACTGTTTTTTAAAAAATGAACTTCACCCTATTGGTCACGTGTCCACCTGTGAACCACTCACTATAGCAGCCAGTGAGATGGAATTACTTTAGGTTCTGGCCCTCTAGGGTTGAACCAAGAAGCTAAAGCTGGGGCTCAACCCTACTCAACCCAAATGCAACTATACAATAAGCAATGCCCTCCATGGCAAGGACCATCTCACAGCAAGATGATACCACTTTCTTCCTCTTCTCTTCCATGTGCACCTTTCCCCAAAAATGCTCCCTTGAAAAACATAGCCTTCCCAGAGGTACAGGACTATTTTTCAGTCAAACATACATGAGTTGACTTAAAGAAACCTGTTGGAGAAACATCAGTTTAAATGCATTTACTCTACTTTTTTCTTAAATTTGACAAATTTTTTTGCAAGTCATAAAATAAGATAGCCCAAGGCACAATTCCCCAAACATCCAATTACTTTAAATTTATCATTATAGTTTTCAAATATTTGCTTTCTACATATGCACAGATCAATTTTGAACTTATTTTTGTGTCTGAAACGTTGGCTTTGCAAATTATATTATAGTGCCTTAAAAAAGTATTTCACAATCAGGCAGTGCTCCAGCATTCATGTTTTTAAAATCAAGCTGTTGCAGATTCTCCAAGAAGTTCAAAAGTGACTGTGAATTGCTTCCTTGAACATTCTCACAGGTGCACAGGAAAGCATCCAGGCCAGCAGACTAGGAGTTGCCAGGTCCAGGGACAAATTCACTCTCCAACCAGAAAGTCATTCATCTGGGGACCTTCTATCAGAAATGGCCTGGATTATACTATGTTAGCACAATTTTGGTAATGTTATTATATTTAAATCTTTTTTCTTGAAGTATTAATGTTTACTGCATGTAATATTATTATATTTAAAATTGTTTTCCTTGAAATATTTTTTAAAGCAAAAAAAAAAAAATGAAATGGCCTGAATAATGCATTCTTGATCTACACACCAGAGAAAGCATTCCCCTATGTTTTAATCTTTCTTTTATTTTCCAGAAACTGAAAAGATTTGCCAGGAGCACCAGAAAAAGAAAAACATTTTATCCGTAGCCATATAAAATATTTATGAGAAAACTCAAAGCTTTTAGAAACCCCTTCCATTTGAACATAACTTCATAATTGTAAGAAATGTTCAAACACTTGAAAAGTAAGTAACATTTTCAATATACTGCACTTCTATTTCCAAAGTGGTTTCAACTTCATAAAAGTTGGACTTTTAAGTCAACTTCAAGTTTATAGAAAGTCTTTTCTAGAGCCCTCATTAACTGGCATTTTTCCTTGAAGATCAAACAATCATAATACACTAAGATATAATATTGTATGGAAAGGCGTTTGTTTTTTGCCTCTGAAAGCCAAATACTCAAAACCAAAATCAGTACATGTTAGAGGTGATCATGGAAGAGTATTAGAGTGCCTGACTCTACCAACAGGTTGACCTCTGCAACCCTCTGCTTGCCTTGCTCAATGCCAGCTCTCTATTCAATTAAACATCCACAATTCCCCAAGTATCCATAACCCTATGTTCCATCTTCCCTTCCCCAGAACCACCCTGTGTAATATCGCTTTTCATGTTTGTTTTGAAAGCTAGAAATTGTGTTTTTTACATGCCGCATTTCCCACACAGCATGCGTGTGGTATGATGTGTAATTGAAAATTTTCGACTAATCCCTACTGTTGCACAGGTGGGTAAAAAGCAGAAACTGATTACTGAAAAACTGCAGCCCAAAAGGACATGTGTTTATGTGCTTAAATGTTTCTGAAAATTGAAGCGAGGTCATTATTCCCATTTCCATTTTCAATGGGGATGATTAAATCGTTCCATCCTGAGGACTGTTATGTTGCTAAGTAAACTCCCCTAGTGTCATTCTTATTTGTCTTAATTGGTTCTGAAAGGTTAATCTAATTTCTATTTGCAAGAAATTTCTGGAAGTTTCTTACAGTCTCATGAAACATTCCAAAATGTGGAAAATGTAGGAGCAGAAAATGCCTCAGGTCTCCAAACTGAAAGGGAGTTAGGGCTGATGATACCTCCTCTCCAGGGTTCAGAGAAAACTGAAAGAAAGACACAGGAATCAGATACTTGGACATCAAAATATTAGCTTTGTTGCTCATGAAGAAGAAAATGAAGAAGAAGGAGAAGGCAGCAAAGCTAGATGGGGGTGTGTGGCTTTAAAGTTGTGACTGAAAACATTGATACTTCACTTTTGAATTTAACAGGCTTGTCTATTTCTTTTGTCTCTGGAGCTGGGCAAATGCAAACCTCCTGACCATCAGTAGACCATAAGCATTGTTTCCACAGATAATAGATATAGAAAAAGAAGACAGAGACAGAGAAACAGGGAAAGAGAGGGCAAGTGCTGTACCATGTTCTTTCTCCCAAACTAACCCATGGCATAGCTCCTTTTTATTCCCTAAATGCAAATAAAAGTGGGGTAGTGAGCAACAGGGACTTACTTCTAATCCATGACTCCCACACCATAGAAACATGAGGCGGTGCAAAGAGAGGTTCTCATCCTAACACCTACAAGCTCATAAACATCACAAGAGACCTTTTTATCCTAAAGACCTAAACATAACCAAAATGTCACCAAAACTGGCAGTGTATTCACTCTGAAAAATTTCCAATGAAACAGAATCATGAAAAGAGGAAAAGATGTCAAAAAAAAATGACAAAGCATCCAAAGGACTTCGAGAATTCCTTGATGTTCTTTATAAAATAATTTAACCTGTCATCTAGTCTCTTATCATGGTCAATCCCCACCTGATATTGAACCTCAGCGTCTCAGATAAGAGCGCCATGAAACTGACCCTGGAGAGAAAACAGGGCTCAGGGTTTATTCTCTCTCTCTCTCTCTCTCTCTCTCTCTCTCTCTCTCTCTCTCTCTCTCACACACACACACACACACACACACACATGCATACACACATGCACATACACACTGAGGATGTAAGAATACAAATATAGATGTTGGGAAACAGTAGACATGGAAGCAATCAGGAGGATGTGGGGAAGTAGCAGATTAAGTCAGGGAGCACAGGCATTTCAGGCACAGAGGCCTTTCCCTCCACGTGGATAATTAGACTAGGCTGGTTTTTGGAAAGGCTGAGCCTAAGAAAAGTGGACTCTGGTTTCAGTAGAAGAACAGACCAACCTTGATGGCAATTAACTCTCATAGATTAAAATCCCATTTTCCTTCAACAGGAACTACGTGAGAAGGCCATGTGGCCCTAATTTGGAAGAAATGGGGAAAGTAAACCATTCTCATACCCCACAGAGAGCTGGAAAAACAGTCTATCCAAAAAGCACAAGCAGATCAATACATATCTTCTGAAGCCTGTAAGGCTTAAAAGTATAGAGAGCAAAGTAGTGAAATAGTAATTTGAGGCTTTTGGTTTCTGGTTCACAAAGACAAAATAGTGAAGATAGAAGCATGAAACATTTGCTTAGACCATATTTCTTTTCTTTTCTTTTTTTTAATCTTCACTCGAGGATATTTTTCCACTGATTTTTAGAGAGGGGAAGACAGAGAGAAATATCAATGTGAGAGAAACACATTGATTGGTTGCCTCCTACATGAACCACAACCAGAGTCTGGGCTGGGGAGGAGCCTGCAATGGAGGTACATGCCCCTGTAATTTACCCGGGGACCCTTTGGTCCACAGGCCGACACTCTATCTACTGAGCCAAACCAGCTAGGGCCTAAACTGGATTTTATAATTATTTTTATTTACTTGGCCTTTAAGTTATTTAAAGGCACAATAACCTGGAAATAATCCAATCTAATAAAAGACAAACACGCAAATTGACCGTACCCTCGCTATGCCTTAAGCCACACCCACTAGCCAATCAGAGCGACTATTAACCCAACCAAGATGGCGGCCAGCAGCCAAAGAGCTGGAGCTAGCAGGAGGCTTGGTTGTTCCAGTGATGGAGGAAGCCAAGCTTCCCACCTGCCATGGCCAGCTCTGAGCTCCACTGAAGGCAACAAAGTTTCAATTATAGAAGGTAAATAAATCCCAGAATAAAAAAAGAAAAAAGAAAAAAAGGAGTGGCTGGGAGCTTCCGTCGCCGGGGGGCTTGGCCAGCCTGAAAATGGCCCTCAGCCCCTCACCCAGACTAACCAGGCAACCCAGTGGGGACCCCCCCACCCTAAAGGGGGTGTGGCCAGCCTGAAAACAGCCATCAGCCCCTCACCCAGGCTGGCCAAACCTCCATGGGGTAAGGGTCCCCACTGGGGGCGGGGGGGCTTGACCAGCCTGCAAACAGCCATCAGCCCTTCACCCAGGCTGGCCAGGCACCCCAGCGGGACCCTCACCCTGATCCAGGACACACTTCAGGGCAAACCAGTCAGCCCCCACCCATGCACCAGGCCTCTATCCTATATAATAAAAGGGGCCGAAACCGGTTTGGCTCAGTGGATAGAGCATCGGCCTGCGGACTAAAAGGTCCCGGGTTTGATTCCGGTCAAGGGCATGTACTTGGGTTGCGGGCACATCCCCAGTAGGAGATGTGCAAGAGGCAGCTGATCGATGTTTCTCTCTCATCGATGTTTCTGACTCTCTATCTCTCTCCCTTCCTCTCTGTAAAAAAATCAATAAAATATATTTAAAAAAAAAAAAGTTTCTATATAATAAAAGGGTAATATGCAAACTGACCCTAACAGCAGATCAACTGGGAATGACTGGTCACTATGACACACACTGACCACCAGGGGGCAGACGCTCAATGCAGGAGCTGCCCCCTGGTGGTCAGTGCACTCCCACAGGGGGAGCTCTGCTCAGCCATAAGCCAGGCTGACGGCTGCCAGTACAGCAGAGGTGGTGGGAGCCTCTCCTGCCTCCTCAGCAGCACTAAGGATGTCCGACTGAAGCTTAGGCCTGCTCCCCACTGGCAAGTGGACATCCCCCGAGGGCTGCCGGGCTGCCAGAGGGATGTCTGATTGCCAGCTTAGGCCCAATCCCCTGGGAAGCGGGCCTAAGCCAGCAGGTGGTCATCCCCTGAGGGGTCCCAGACTGTGAGAGGGCACAGGCTGGGCTGAGGGACCCCCGCCCCCCAAGTGCACAAATTTTTGTGCACCAGACCTCTAGTTTTGGCATAAAAAAGGTAGAATCCCAATGCTTTCAGAAATCAAAAGTTCCACTCAGAGAAGAAAACTGAAGTCTGGAGAGAAGATATGACTGTCCTTATTTCCATAGCTCATAAATCCAGGGTCTCATTGGATATCCAAATCTTCTCCCTTGGGGCAGAGCTCCTCCAGCCCCATGACTTCAGAGGAGCACCCACACAATCACCCTAAAAAGGCACACCCTCCAGGAGGCCATGACAGGAAAGCCCACTGTTTCTAAGCTTTGCTTCTAGAATATCCCAGGCTGGGACCATGGACTGACCATTGTCATCTGCCCAAGGAATAAATACTTGTGAAGGGAAATGGAATATTGACTTGGTTAACTGTTTTATGCTTTCATTCATTTTTCTTCCTGTCCTGACAAATTTGTTTTGAGCTGTTGAGGTTTCTCTGATGTGAGGAACAAGGTAATGAGACTGATTTCTGAAAGTCACATATTGAAGATAGCTTCCGGACTTCATTGGCCTGCCTTTCATTTGCAGAAGTTCTAATGGAGTCTGAACAGGTGGACTTTATTGCAGTTTTCAGAAGAGCCACCACCAATGGGGCAGCGTGCCAAGTCTCAAAGTTTTGTGTTCCATAAATAACATTAGTGTTTATGGACTCCCTGCACAAATCAGGGATTACTTCATTCTAAAACACATAAAATTTCATGTGAATTCCATTTTTTGTGTCTTGAAACATATCATTCATAGAGGGTACATTTTCTCATCTGATATCCACAGTGGAATTTATCTAGCATTTTAACAATGTTGTTATGATGGAGTCTTTAAAACGATTATGTTTCAGATGAGTCATAAATCAGAAGACTAGATGTTAGAAGAGTTGAGCCTTGATCTAATAAGACTGCACAATTCTCATCTTATTATTAAATTTGATCTTTATAGCTCACATGATAAAAATTTGGAGAGTATTTCAAAGTAAAAGATGTCAATTGTCTAATTTTAAATAAAGTTAAAATTTTTTAAACTCCTAATATACCCTCTTAGTTCCATGGACTTAGTGCTACATTCAACACCTTCTGTGAAAAGAACAAGAATATGCCTAGAGGAAACCAGAGAAACTAATTCCTGAGAATTCACCCAAAGAGGGAATCATCGATTTATGAAATAGAGAACCTCACACTAACTTCTCTGGATGATGATAAGCATTGTTGAAAAAAAAAATAGCTCCATGATAAAATAACTTGGTATATGTTGAGTTAACATTAAGTGAATGACTTAAACATAAAATTAAACTTCATTGATGAATTTCTTAGAACCATCCGTGTGTGTGGAGGGGGGGTTGCATTAAAATTGAAGAGGTGATAAGTGGAAGACATCTGCAATAGTATCAATAATAAAAAAGTTGAAGAGATAAGGTGACATTAGATTATGCTGGGTCTTGTAGGTATTGGTATGGCTTTTGGATATTAGTCCAAATGCAATGAGAATCCAGTGGAGCAGTGAGACATGATGTGGATTTGTTTTTTAAAAAAACCTCCCTAGCTCTTTGGAAGGTAAGAATGACATCAGCGAGATGAGTTGGGAGACTACTGTGGGGGTCCAGATGAGCTATCATAGTGATGGCACAATTGTGTTTTTAGGATGGTGTAATAGTTAAGATCAAGAATTATGGCACCAAAAAGACGGCGGTTCTATCTCAATCCCAACACTTCATATCAAAATAACTTTGGAGAACTTACTAAACCTCTGTGAACAACAGTTTCCTCATCTATTAAAAAAGAATAATATTAATACTTATGCCATATAATTGTTATGATGATTCAATAACATACTACATATAAAGCACTTGGAATGTAGTAAATGCTAAAGAAATGATAGTGATTATGACACTTCAACATCCTCTCCCAGACCCCCTGATACACCTGTGTTCACCAGCATGTGTGGTAGACAGTTTCTAGCATAGTCAACTTCCCACCTGAAAATCTAGCATCTCTTTTCTTATCCTGAAGGATTTCTCTAGCATCACAAAACCTTGCTCAACTGAGAGCAGGAGTTAAGTGCCTTGCCAGAAGCAACCATCAACCAAGGGTGGTGGCCGGCGCCTGAATTAACCAGCTTTCCATCCTCTGGCAGCATGTTTCTGAGATGCACTCTATGCAGTTCCTCCAGTGAGACTGGGCCTCAGTTGCCCACATGGGTAACCCACTCATTGACTTGCCTTTTAGTGGGTTTCCTCCTTCCCTGTCACTTTCCCCATATTCTCACATCTGCTTTCTGAGATCACTTTTCAAGTTGATAACTATGACCAAGTCCTTGTCTCAGAGTCTTTTTTAAGAGAAACCCAAACAAAAACAAATTAGCCCTGTGTGTAGAAAATCTCACCAGACCTTCTTATCTATAAAAAGGGTAATTGAGCAAAGTTCCATGATTCTGAAATCAGCCTATTTACTTTTGTCCACATTTTCATCTTGACTAGTAGTTTAGTAATTTAAAATGAATACTTACATATGACTACAGAGTTTCTTTTGTATAGAGAATGAATGGTTTCTGCATATTTGATAACAGGAAATTATGCTATTTGTCTTTTGTGTTCACAGAACATGGCATTATAACCTGGACACAAACGTCTATAATGGCTGTTGACAGGAGGATAGATTGAACTCATTCAGATGTTGAGAAATGTGGAAGATTTTATTTTTCAAAGATGGTCATGATATCTCCCATCTTCTACATGGGCTGGTACTTGGAGCTTGTCATTCCCCCAACAGTAGGCAGAATCTGTTTTCTCTCCCCTTGAGTCTGGGTGGGTCCTATGACTGCTTTGTCTAATAGATATGATGGAAGTGACATTGTCCCATTTTTAGGTAAGATATTAACTACTCTGGCAGGGTCTTCTCTCTGTCCTTTGGAAGAAAACAAGTGGGGAACAAGGATGACTTTGCTGAGACATATGTCCATGCAGTGTGAAGCCCAAGCCACATGGAGAAGCCATGTAGGGAAAGACTGGCATGGGTGAGTGAAAAAATCACCTTGGAAATAAACTCTATAGTCCCTGCTGCCCCAGCTAATGCCAGGGGAGCAGAGACAAATGGCCAAGGGTGTCCTCTGTGAATTCCTGCCCCATAAAATTATGAACAAATAAATGGCTGTTCTAACCCACTAAGTGTTGGGGTAGTTTATCACATGACAATAGCAAATGGAGATGAAGAATTTTAAAGTAATAATTACAATTTAAGGATTTGAAAATTCATAACATGTCTTCTAGGATTAGACCAACTTCAAATAAAAAGTTGTCGATATGGTTTCCGAAGACATGATGAAGGTCCTTTGGGGAAATAGAAACAATGAAAGCAGAATCCTATTTGAAGTCTCACTTTTTTCATTAGCTGCAGAGTAATGAAAAACAGCCACCCTGAATATCCAATTTCCCCCAATACTTTAATTCTTTTCTTAGGCTGGAAGTTTTAACAATTCATACTTTACTACAAGTTGAAAAAAATACATAATGGTTTTCTAAACTTTTTTATTCCTGGGCAGCAGATTTTGAAGGTGAAGCTTTAATCACATGCTAGTCTTATAATCACCGCTGGTTTTCAACTAAAGTATTACAAATTGGGCTTTAGTTCAACTTAAACTGCGTGGGCCAAATCTACCCTTGGTGATTATGGGCAACTCCCATTAAAATCATTAGTAGTTGTACATGTGTAACTGAGGAGATCATTGGGCCAGATGTGCTTTTGTCTCCATGTGTCTTTACACTAGTGCAGCGCAGAGGCTGGGCTACACAGGGAAACATCTTGTGCTATTTGGAATGAGTTATCTTTCGCCATACAGTGTTCATGTCAACATGATGAAAAGAAAATGTAAATGTAAGGACCAGCCACATTTCCTCTCATAGCTTTTCATGCCCTGCTGGTTCCCGGCAACACGGATTCTGTGGGCAGTTGCTACTCCTCTCAATAGTAACCACGAGAATCTTGCCTGCCTCCCTCCCCCTGCCCACTCCTGGAAGACCCTGCTTCATTTACAGTGACTGGCAGTGTCAGGTCTTGGTTCCAATTCTGGAACCAACTCTCTTCCCTGGGAAAGCGTTTGTTTTCAACCAAACAAATGTCCAATGCACATGTGGTCAAAACCACCTGCCAGAGGACATTTTTACAGAATACACTGCTCATTCAGAAAACAACAAACATTTTTTTTTTAGTATCTAGAATAATGATTCTTAATATTCAGTGTACTTCAGAATCACCTGTAGGGCTGGTTAAAAGACAGAGTACTTGGGCACCCCACACTCAGAATTTCTCATTCAGTAGGTATGTGATTGGGGCCTGATCATTTGAATAACTCTCCAGATAACAATAAGGCTGCTGGTCCAGGGACCACTGTTCTAAAATTCGGGTAACACAGTAGACATAGTGTCAAGTAAGATATAATCATGAATGTACAAATCTTAGACTCTAGCAGGAAAGACAGAAAGACATATCAACAATTGTGCCATCACAAAGAAAAATATAAGCTTCCTAGTGACACATGAGTTGATTTAGATTAAGAAGGAAGGGACAAGGTAGGGGAGGTGGGGGAGAGGTCAATGGCGGGGGGGGGGGGAGAAGACATATGTACTACTAGTTGTAATACTTTAAACAATAAAAAAGGAGGGGACAGCCCTAGCTGGTTTTGCTCAGTGGATAGAGCATCGGAGTGAAGAGTCCAGGTTCAATTCTGGTCACGGGCACCCAAAGGACAGGGGTATGCGTTGGGGGAAAAATCTAGGGACAATAATCAAAATAAACATTTCCCTCAGTAGAGTTTTTTTTTAATTAAGCAAATATCTGCCTTAACTCTCCACTTACCTCCTCATAGAGCCACAAAAAAAGTCATTATTTGTGCAATCAAGGTATTTCATACCATTATCAGGTAGCCTCAACAACTCTTCCACATATCACACAACCCATCTCCTATGGGCTGCATTGTATCCCCAAATATTCATATGTTGAAATCCTAACACCCAGCAGCTCAGAATGTGACTGTATTTGGAGATGGGGTCTTTAAAGAAGTAATTAAGGTGGACTTTAATCCAATATGACTTATGCATTTACAAGAAGAAGAGATAAGGACACAGACACACACAGAGGAAAGATCACATGAAGACACAGTGAGAAGACAGCCCAGATAAGGCAGGTAAGACAAGGAGAGATGCCTCAGAAGAAGTAACCCTGCCGATACCTTGACGTTGGACTTCTAGCCTCCAGAACTGTGGGAAAATAAATAGCTGCTGTTTAAGCCCCATAGTCGGTAGTACTTTGTATGTCAGATCTCTAGAGATAGAAATCCCATATTATCCCACAGTACCTACTTCTCACATACTGGCCCATGTCTGTGCTCAGGTTTTTATAGTCACCAAGTTAATTTGATGAAAGTAGAAACCCAGTTATGCTTTCCTACTCACCGTTCTCCTTATTTTCAGCTTGGAAAGTATAAGCTGGTGTGGTTTCCAAACAATTAAACTGAGTTTCCCCCTTCTAATTATATTCCATGAAGACTTAAATAAATTTATATAAATTCTAAGTATGTCTGTATCCATTAAATGTTCCCTGACTTAAAGGAACTCAAAGATGAAGTTCAGTTTTATCTCTTAATTTGACTTTGTAATCTAACACCTATGAGATAACATTTAGATTCAACATTGAGCATCAGGATCTATCTTATTCAAGACAAGCACATCACTTTCATTCTGATCTTCATCTTCTCATTCTATTGACTTCATGGTCAAAGAGCTGAGAAAAATGCCTTTCTCTCATTCCTCCAGGGGAGAGAAATTACTTTCCTCTTCACATAAATAGACCCAGGTCTATGGCCTTCTGATTTATGAATCACAGATTAGGAAACAGACTAAGGATGTTATAAGAAGTTATGATTATAGCTGTTGTTTAGATGTTTAGGAAATGGCATTTAATTTTATCATTTATCTACTTCAAACAGGGAAAATAAGAAATTATATTTGTAATAATATGATATTTACCTCAGCAGAGTTTATTAGAATGTCATTCAACAAATTTTGTGCAGTAATTGCAATGAAATTACCTCCAATTGCAATCAAGGGCAAGTAACATTTTCTCAGATTTCAGCATCCTGGTGGCAGGTGTCTTCAACTCTGGACTATTCCATGGATTTTAAAGATGAATTAGATTAAATCATCAGTTACGGCTCTAAGTTTATTTTATCTTTCTTTGTTGAGTTAAAGTCATCAACATGTTTTTGTACCCTAATATGAGGCCCTTTGTTTTCCTGCTTACTTTATGGGATGTGGTGTTTGTTATTAGCAGGTTGTATTTTAAATACTTTGTTCAGCCTTTAGCATGTTACAAAGAAAAAGAGAAGCCTATAATCCGTTAAGGAATCCATTTCTAAAAAACACCACCTTGGCATCAAAGAAATTTGCTACATTTGTTTGGATAAGTTCTAACTACAATGCAGTGATCTTTTCTGACAAGAAGTCAGAAAACTTTGATAGTTATAAACATTAATAGTTATTAAACAAAAGCAGACAGTGAGAGGTCTCGGGTGTTCTAAGGGAGTCATTTCCTCTTTGTGTGTTTTTGTTTATTACTGACCATGGAATAAATGATTCAATCCTTCTCCAAACTGTCACAGAGTCAATCCATACTTCCTCCAAGGAAGATAAATCTGTACCTTGTTTAGCTCTAGGTATAATGTATCTGTTGAGAATTAAAAATGTGTTGGCACTCTTTGGGGAGAAAGAAAGAAAGAGTGTTTACTGTGACTTTTAGCCTCATATTTCCTTTTGCCAATTGCCAACTGGGTCATTCTTTCACAGCCTTGACTGGCTAGGATTGAGAGTTTCATATAAATACACCTTTTCCTAAGTTAACATCTCTTGCTCTCGTTTATTCCAGCATTTCTCCTTAATGTGCATCAATCAAGGCTCTTCTTGTCACTGGCTGCTTTCTAGTGAAAGCTATTGCCATCTGGCCCCACTTCAACTTGTAAAGGGTGGTTTAAAAGTCCATAAAGTACTGAAATCTTCAGGAAAAAAAGGGAGAGATTAATGTTAGAGTTTTTACTACTGTCTTGCACAGCAGCTGCCACGGTTGAGGAAATTTATGACTGCAATAGTTTCTACTGTGTTGAAAGGAATCCATAAATGAGTCTTAACTTTACATGATGCCAGACACTAGCATTAATCAAAATTGTGATAGTTTGTTGTCTATATAACAAGTGTATCACTAAAATTATATACAAGTTAAAAATAACCTATGATCTCTATGACCTTGGGTAAAAGGCTTTCCTCTCATAAAGCTCTATTTCTTAATCTCTCTAAAGTTCAATTCTAGCATAGAAGGCTAAGAGTCTATGATTTGAAGAGGAATTTTTAATTTCTACATATAAACATCAACATTGGTGTCTGAATTCTGGAATCCGTCTTCTCTTTACTTGGTAGGAAGGAGGTGCTAGTAGATCTGATCAAAATTAGTCACTGCCTGGGAACAAAGAAACAACCAGATGTGGAACAGGGTCTGCCCCACCAGAGTCCTCAAACTGAGACTTAATAACCAAAGACACCCCTTAGAATGCCTTAGTGCACATACCATATACATAAGCGTATAACCAAAATTTACCAAGCATTAAAATTAAGCATATACAACTCATTACAAATCTCTTATACAACCATAACTATAAATAAACTATGTGTATGTGAGTTTCATTTAGATTACCCATACTCTTCCCCAACTCACAATTAGAAACAGAGTTGATATGGGTCTTTGTTCATCTTTCCACTGTGCTCATAAGAGGCCAGCTCAGTTGAATGCCAGGATCAGTCACTGAGCACTTCTTCCCACATAAGACACAAGCAAAATGTTTCCTTCATTGAGCCAGGTAACAAACATGTGAGCTTAAAAAAGTAACACATACAGCAATAAAATGGATGTGACCTGTCATTTATAAAAATGCTTGTCACAGCCCAGCCAGTGTGGCTCAGTAGTTGAGCAGTGACCCATGAACCAGGAGGTCATGGTTTGATTCCCGGTCAGGGCACATGCCTGTGTTATGGGTTCGATCTCCAGTGTGGGGCATGCAGGAGGCAGCCGATCAATGATTCTCTCTCATCACTGATATTTTATTTCTCTCTCCCTATCCTTTCCTCTCTGAAATCAATAAAAATATATTTTTGAAAAATGTTTGTCATGGAAGACATGCACAACACATATTTGAAAAACACAAATAATTCTCAGAGATCTGAATCACCAAGTATTTTAGAATAGCCTGAACCAATGCTATGTATTTTGCACACCCTTTCTAGACTCTGGCTTTCCTTTCAATACTTCCTGTGTTCCTCAGCTCTCACCCACAGTGGAAAAGGCTATGGACATACCTCAGAGACATTGCAAATTTGGTTCCAGGCCACCAGAACAAAGTGAGTATCTCAATAAAAGTGAGCCATAATCTTATCTCTGGTGAAGGGTCTTGCCTTAAATTTGAAAATAAACAGGTATGCCTGTATTTAATTTACTCCTGGGAACCTCAGTGTTGCCTTTGGTGTGAAGAGCTACCCAGAAAGATAATCCCCCCCCCCCCATCCAGGAAATAAATTCTTCTTCACTAGCACTTCCTGGTAACAGTTCCTTCTAATGACCTCTTTAAAGCCTGAACATTAAGAATCAGTGCTGCACAGCATGGATGGAACTGGAGAGCATTATGCTAAGTGAAATAAGCCAGTCAGAGAAAGATAAATACCACATGATCTCACTCATTTGTGGATTATAGAGAACAACATAGACTGATGAAAAGGGACAGATCCAAAGACTGAGAAACAGCGATCAGGCTATCAATCCCCAGAAGGAAAGTAGGGGAGGGCGGGGGTAAGGGGAAGAGATCAACCGAAGGACTTGTATACATGTATATAAGCCAAACCAATGGACATGGACAACAGGGTGATGGGAGCATGAGTGTGCGGGGCGGGGGGGGGGGGGGGAGGGGGAGGTTGGGGGTTATTGGAGGGGATGAGGACACATTTGTAATACCTTAACTAATAAAATAAAATAAAAAGAGGGATTACTTAAAATAAAAAAATTTTAAAAAAAGAATCAGTGCTGCAAAAGCTGCCAGTGCACTACCCATATGTGACACAGGCCACCCTGCTTGTACCTGCAGCTTCATACACCCTTCTGTACAGTTTCTTGCCTCAAGCACCTGCATCCACCTGGCAGAGTGCTTCATCTGACCCAAGGAGAGAGCACAGGGCAGGCTAGAAATGTCAGGATTTAACACCTAGTTCACAAACCTCAAACAGTGAGAAACTATGAGTCAGTAAATACATCAACCTTCACACCTCATTATTGGATAATTCTGAGGTGTGTGCTCCACAGTCTCTCAGAAAGTCCCAATAGGGATTGGATCTGTTCCCCACAGCAGTAGCCCTGAAAAAAAACAGATAATTAACTTACTCTTTTTTTATTTTTCTCTCTTCTCCTGTCTTACTCCTCAACTCTCTCTCTCCCTCTTCCCCCCATCTATCCTTTATAAGATCATCGCATCTTTTTCTTAGATTTGCTGTGAGATAATTCCATATAAGCAAAGAGCAAAAATAAAACTCTAAATCAGTGGCTCTCAACCTTGGCTGCACATTAGAATCACCTGGGAATCTTTTTTAAAATCCTGATTTCTGGGCCTCATCCTCCAGAAATTCTGTTTCTTTGTTACTAATGTTGTGGCCCCACCCCATAACAAAGAAACAGAATTTCCGGAGGATGAGGCCCAGAAATCAGGAATTTAAAAAGATTCCCATGTGATTCGAACGTGCAGCCAAGGTTGAGAACCACTGCTCTAACTGATTATGGAATTATCAGAATTCAAGGCAGAGTGAGGGAAGGAGAAGAAGGGGTCTGTTCTAGAGGCCCAGCTGCTGAGTTAGGACAGGTGAAACTAGCCATTGGCAGTAAGTATTCAAGTATAAAGCTAGTCAAAAACACAGAGCACCAATAAATGAAAAACATAGACCTTCCTACCACTTCATCAGTGATCAGGTATTCAGACTGAGGGATATGAGGCGACTGCAGGAGAAGTTTTGTCAACCGAAGTTAACCCTACCAGACCGCTGTACCAATTTTTCGGTAATTTCCGAATCTGCCGCTATACCGCTGTACCTAATTTTCGGTACTTTGCCTAGACTCATTTTCTACAATGTCTCCAAGTTCCATCTTATTCTACTTGTTTGCATGTAACTAACATTTTTCTATATCATGTTGGTTTTTTCTCTTTAATGCTCAGGAGCCCAGGTATAGGGGACAGTTAGGTTCAGGGCCTCAGGTCTGGTATGGTTAAGAAGACCAGTTCTGAGCAGTGAAGCTAGGAAGAAAAAACCTGTAGCCATAGCTAATATAGGCAGATGAATTATAGATAGGTTTGAAGTCTGCACATTATAAACTAACTAGGGGCCCGGTGCACGAAATTCATGCACTGGGTGTGTGTGTGTGGGGGGGAGTGTCCCTCAGCCCAGCCTGCCCCCTCTCACATACTGGGAGCCCTCAGGCGTTGACCCCCATCACCTTCCAATCGCAGGATCAGCCCCTTGCCCAGGCCTGACGCCTCCGCCAGAGGTGTCAGGCTTGGACAGGGGACCCCCATCTCCCCCTGATCACTGGCTCTGACCCCCGCCCAGGCCTGAGGCCTCTGGCCCAGGAATCATGCCTGGGCAGGGGACCCCCATCTCCTTCTGATTGCTTGCTCCACCCCCCGCCCAAGCCTGACGCCTCTGACCCAGGCTTCAGGCCTGGGCAAGGGGACCATCATATCCCCCCAATCCCCGGCTCAGCCCCCCGCCCAGGCCTGATGCCTCGGCCAGAGGAGTTGACCCTCATCACCCTCTGATCACCAATCACCGGATCGGCCCCTTGACCAGGCCTGAGGCCTCCGGCAGAGGTGTCAGGCCTGGGCAGGGGACCCCCAGCTCCCCACAGTTGCAGGCTCCGCCCCTGCCCAGGCCTAACACCTCTGGCCTAGGCATCCGGCTCGGGCAGCGGGGACCCGCAGCTGCAGCAGCCCCGCGATCATGGGCTCCGCTTTAGGCCCAGGCAAGGGACCCCTAGCTCCCGGGACTGTCAGCTTCGACCGTGTCCAGCTCCCATCGCTGGCTCCACCCCTACTTCCTGCTATCACTGGCCAGGGCGGCAAAGGCGCCTGATTCTCCGATCATGGCTGGGGGGCAGGGCAAAGGCGGCCCCAGGGCCGCCTTTGCCCTGCCCCCCAGCTCTTAGCTCCCCCCTGGGTTTCCGATCACTGTTAGTGGCAGGGGGCTTCTTCCTGCTTTCCCTTTCGCCTCCCTGCATTGTGCCTACATATACAAATTAACCGCCATCTTGTTGGCAGTTAACTGCCAATCTTAGTTGGCAGTTAACTGCCAATCTTAGTTGGCAGTTAATTTGCATATAGCCCTGATTAGCCAATGAAAAGGGTATCGTCGTATGCCAATTACCATTTTTCTCTTTTATTATATAGGATAACAGTTCTAGGGAATTACAATAGAGTCTTAGCTGAAAGTGGAGTCACAACATTGAATTTTTCCAAGAAAATCAAGTTGCACCAGGAAACTGTGTGTCTGATTCTTCTTTGTCAAGGATATGAAACCAAGCTTCATGATCATCTCTCTGCCCAATAGGGCAAGGTGACTTCTGGGCTTAAGGGGTAGGTCTAGGTCTTCTGATTTCCTGAGTAAGGCATGTTGTTAGCTTACCAGTAAACATCTGAGTATTTTAAAATAAACACACACACACACACACACACACACACACACACACGCATCTTCCTGTCAAATCCTAGGCACTTAGGCACATATTTGATGAGTGAATGAAATGAAATGTACAAGAAACAAGACCACTAGTGTTCTTTTCCAACTCTTCTCATTCACATTTAAAAAAAAAACAACTCTAGCTTGTACTGCTAAATGTTTTCTATGTTTCTGTTACTGTTGAGTTTCAAAAATAATAAAATAAAAATCCTAATTCCACGAGGATGGAGTCAACACATCAGCTCGGCCAATTACATCATGGGTTTATTGTGTCTTCCCAAACCTTACATTCTTTCTATGGAGCTTGATGTGCCAGGTCCCAACATGGGGAATTGCATCAAGACAAATATCTTTTAAATAAAGTAACTATTGTTGGTTTCAAGTATGATTGTCTCAAATATAAACAACTACACAAATTTGAAACATGTTGGATGAAATAGTAGAAGGAAAACAGAGGAAAAAGCAAAGTAAAAATAGAAGCCATACACATAAGGACATGGTGTAGGGAGCTGAGGACTTATTCTGGAATTATATGAAGCCAGTGAAAAAGATACCATTTGGAACATAGAATTGTGCAATTCTAGTCAATGCAACAGGCAATCAAAACGCTTCAGGGGGGCTGAAATGTTTGAAACATGAGGACAAGTATTGGCCCATTCAATACCTTAGAGAAAAGAAAACTCTGGGAAAATTTTTTCCAAGGGTATATACATGAGCCAAATTCTTCACTCACATACTTGTATATGGGACTTAATTCTGCACTTGGATATTTGTGGCAACTCTGCATTCTGTATACTTAGTCTTTGTGTGAAACAGGAGTTAAGCATATGGCAAACTTTGGCTCGCATGGCCATGCAGCTTCTGTTAGCATTAAAATGCTCATTAGTATGCAATGGAACTTTTTAAAAGGAAAACAGCATTAATGACTTTAAGCCATTTGTAAGCCATTTTAAAAGTTGGAATTCAAAATAAGATTGAACAACATAAAGCAAATATGGGCTTAATCCACCACCCTCATCCATCAAGTTCCTCTCCCAGAGCAGATGATGCAGCTAAGTCTAAGAAAGTATAAACCCAATTAGCAGCTGTAATGTGTTTCTGAGAGGCAAACCAGAGACATATGGGGTGGCCTAATGATTCACAACCTTATATCATCAGTGTCTCCAGGTGCAGAGAGGAAGAGGAGCTGCCTGGGTGAGTGGTGCTCTCAGCCTCCCTGCGCCTCCCTGCGCCTCCCTGCGCCTCCCTGCGCCTCCCTGCACCTCCTTGCATCTCTTTGCATCTCTCTGCATCTCCCTGCATCTCCTTGCATCTCCCTGCATCTCCTTGCACCTCGCTGCATCTCCTTGCATCTCCCTGCGCCTCCCTGCACCCCGAGAAGTAAATGCAGCCTAACCATAATGCAGCAAATCATGTTTCTTCCTATGTTTACTGGGCCACTATCTTAAAACTATAGAACAGAGAAACAAACTCTCGCTTTAAAATTCAAGACTTTAAAAAGAAAGCAAATCACTTCTGAACAGAAAGGAGGCAGTCACTGTGTTTTCAATATGGATGTGGCATTTCAAGCTATTACACACGCATGGTCTCCTTCTTCTTCATGTTTGGTGTACTTGGCATTAGCCTATAAAACACATGTATCTGCTTGTGGGAGTTCTGTGGATCTTCCAGGTTTGTTCTTTCTTGGCAAAAAGAAAAAATGATTTGACAACTATGGAATATGCAGCAAGTGCTGAGCAGATAAACTTAGAAAAGGAAATAAAGTAGCTTTAGCCCAAGTTCATTCGGGGTGGTATGGAACATAATGATAAAAGGAGACAGAGAGAGAGAGAGAGAGAGAGAGAGAGAGAGAGAGAGAGAGAGAGAGAGAGAGAGAGAGGTTAGAATTGAATGAAAACCAGAGAGACAACTGAAATGTGTTAAGGATTGAGGGTCTTCACCTGTCTTTTTTATTTTAACAACAACAACAACAAAAATAAGAACACAATGCCATTCAGCAGAAACATACCCCACACACAGTGTACCAGGGGAATCACTTTATTTGGCTCAGCCCTGTCTGACTGTAAATGGACAGAGTGTGAAATCAGAACAAAAGTTTAGGTCAAGGTGCTTACTGAAGAGCAGACAGGGAAAAGACAATTGTCCACGAAAGAACAATAAAACAAAACACCCTTAACTTCAGAAGCTAAAGAAGGCAAACATACACACTGAGAATGTGGTCAACTAAGCCCCATAGCCAGAGGGAACAAATTACCGGAGGAGTGCTATGCTGCTACACAGCCACAGAAAAGCTACATTATTTACTCAAGCGAAGGCACTCAAGAGGGTCCTACAGAAAAGGCAGCGGGAACAAAGAAACCCAGTCATCGAACATGCCAAGAGAAATAAGCGGTAGCAACAACATTTTAAAACCCTGATTTATGGGGAAAAGAAAAAAAATGTATCAGTCTGAGCCAGGAAAAATAATAGCTTTGCATATCTTCAGCTATTGGATTTTTGCATTCCTAACTACATGTCTGCGGTCTGTGATTCCCAAGTCCTTCTGTGAGCCTGAAAACTGACCTCCCGAGACTTCTAAGCCAGTTTTCTCCTCCCAGAATGTGGAGGAGTATTTCCGACCCTGACTCAGCTGGTGCACCCCAGAACACAACATAAGAGTCATTCTTTTTTTGAGAGGCCCTCAAAGCTCTGGTAACTCAGGGAGCATTTTCTTTATTGCAAATAGGTGTGTCCTCTGGATTCTTAGGATGGGAAGGCAATAAGGCAGGCAGACACCTCTTTGTCTGTTTTTTGACCTTCATCAGAACAGACGAAAGCCTGGAAATAAAATGAGAGCTCCAAGGGGCACACTTCAACTTTGTCTGAAGAATTTCATTACAGTTATTAATAATAAAAAAAGACTCAGCAAATGTGATTAAATGTTAACAAGTATTAATGCTGGGTGGTGACAACAGATGTTTTTATAAATTACTGTTCTCTTTACTTTTCTAAATAGTTAAGATTTTAAAGAAAAATAGTGAAAATACAGTCAGATTAATGGGAGACTGTATAGTGCAAAGTTTAACAAAGACTGTCTGATGTCTACACCAGAAAGAATCACAATGTTTAGATGGAAAATGCACAGAATTTCAGAATTGTCAGTTCTGTAACACCAACAAGTTTCTATCCCAGCTATAAATCACCAGCATGTGGGGGCAGTTTTTATAAATGCTGCTCCTGTTCAGGGCTCACTCCAAGCCAAGTAAAAGGGGGAATCAATGAGTGTAGAGCCCAGGCATCTGTATTTTGTAAATGTTTCTCTTGATGATTCAAATGTGTAGCAAGCATTGAGTGCAACTCATATTTCTTGGAACATTATCCTCTGCTCACCTGGAATGAAACAGGATTGAACTGCATTTAAAATCATTTTAAAATTCCCTAATCCTAAAAGCTTCCTAGCATTTCACACAATCTAGAAGACATAAAGAAAAAAGATTAAAACATCTATAGAAATATATGTACATATGTAGGTAGATAGAAAGGAAGATAAACATTAGATCAGTGGTCCTCAACCTTCTGGCCCTTTAAATACAGTTCCTCATGTTGTGACCCCCAACCATAAAATTATTTTCGTTGCTACTTCATAACTGTAATTTTGCTACTGTTATGAATTGTAATGTAAATATCTGATATGCAGGATGATCTTAGGCGACCCCTGTGAAAGGGTCGTTCGACCACCAAAGGGGTTGCGACCCACAGGTTGAGAACTGCTGCATTAGATAGATACATAGATAAATAGAGCAAAAAGACAAGGAAAAACAGAAAAAGATAAGATTGCTGCCATGTACTTGGGGCTTTTAAAAATCAATAAAAAATGTATAAGCATTCAATAGAAAAAACTAGCAAATGCTATCAATGGGTAGTTCACAGAAAATGAAATACAAATAGGATATGAAAAGATGCATAATTTCACACATAATTAAATATATGCAAATCATAACAATGGAATTCTTTTATTTTCTCAATTATAAAATATTTTAAAGTTTAATTAAAATTTACTGTGTCTGATGGTGTTGTAAAAACAGGCTTTCTCGTCAATTGTTGTGAGCATATAAAATATCACAACGTTTTTGGAAGGCAGTTTGGCAATACTTACAAAATTGTTAAATATACATGCATTTGACCCAACAAATCCAATGGATACAGTCTCCTTAATAAACAGCTGTGTAACAAAAAAATAGAAACAATATTAATTTGCACCAAGAAATTATGATACCTCCATACAGTAGAATACTGAACAGCTGTTAGAGAATAAATTAGATTTATATGTTGTTTTAGAAGAATCTCCTCAGATCAAGGCACAAGAAATACATACCCTATAATTTCATTTGTGTAAACAAAGAACTAGTCTAGAATTTAAGTATATGTACAGATACAGTTGTATGTGTTCACTTGCATTTGCATAAAATTACCTATCCTTTCTAGATGGATAGGTAAGAGGGTTACAGGGTCCTTCCACCTAAGCTACTGCTTTCCTTTGCATTGAAGCTTGCCAAATGGAAAAATATTATACTTTATACAAGCTGTGTTTCTGATGGTCCTTTTTAAGGTTCACTCTCATTGTGATCAACTCTTCACAGGCCACAAAGACCATACATATCAGCAATCACTCGCTAAGCCTCACTGTCATGGTGGGACGAAAAGGTTTCTCCATGACTTGGAGCTTGACAGCACAGAAGTAGTGAGTCATCTACCAGCCATCAGAGGCATACCCTTGTCAGAGACACAGAACCATAAGGAGAGCCTGTCACTAGATGCAATTACTCCCTAGCATAAATCATTTTGAAATCCTAGCCTCTGATATAGAGGCTAATGGTAGACAGACCAGAGAAGCTCCATTCCATATGCATTTCAAAGCTTCTTCTACAAATGTGGATTATTTCCCTTGTCCTAACTGGTTATTAACTTTCATTTCTTTCCTCCTCATCCTGTTTCCCTTACCCCATAACCCTCTTCTAAGTGGGTGGTGTTGTGTTTTTGTGCTTTTGGTTTTTTTGTTTGTTTGTTTTTTGTTTTGGAAGAGTCCTTTATTTTCTTCTACAAGACTCACAGGTATATGGATGAATTTAATAAGTTCCAAAATATAATACTTTACGTGGTTGGTATATTCATTTTCTTGGAGGGGGGGGAGTAGGTTTATTTGTATTACATCATTATTTTCAGCCCTAGACTCTGTTAACTTCCCATTCAGTGGTGTGGGAAAATAATAACTAACGTTACATGCATTTTAATTTATGCTCTGCAAAAACACTAATAGATAAAGAATTCACTGAACTGAAATGGTGATGACTGAATCAAAAAAATTTTTAAAGATTGTTTTCCAATGAGTTTACAGAGAAACATTCCTAAGAGGACTGAGGATTTTGCACCACATTGATTTCACTGCACAAGTCTATTTTGGGTGCACATTGTCAACAAATCCCAGTGGCCAGCTTATTTCAAATGCACTGTTAGCATACTTCACAAACTAGGAAATAATGCCAAGAGAAATCATAATCACGTCCACGGCCTCTAGTCTGGGTCTACAGGAGGACACCAAGAAGTCAAATTAGAATGCAGATGCAGTGTGGTAGGGTCAAACACATGATTCTGGAAGTCTGGAGTCCTGGCTCTAGTCTCAATCTTGCTTTTACCTGTCAGTGAGCTTTTACCTCAGACAAGCCACTAACATCCAGCCTCATCTGGACAATAAAAGAAATGGGCTTAATGATCTCTGAAGACCCTCCCAGCCTTCCAGGCTTCTGAAGGTACATAGGGATGTCCTTACTAACGCCCCATTTTCCAATAAAACCTTTTTTTTTTCAAGACACTGTAATTTCAATCTCCTGAATGATGACTACTTCCTCAGTTGCTGGATTCTCTTAACAAAAGGAAGAGACCTGTGTAATGAGTGTTTCACCTCTGTCTAGAAATATTTGCTTATACTAGAGGCCCAGTGCATGAAATTCATGCACGGGTAGGGTCCCTAGGCCTGGCCAGCAATCAGAGCTGATCTGTGGGGCTACCAGCAGGGTGATCAGGGCCCCCACTCACACCCGCCTTGGCCTGGTGCCACCCGCTCACCTGCTCCACCATCCCACCGCGGCCCCACTCCCATCAGGACCCACTGGAGCCGGCAGCACCTCCACTGTCGCCCGAAGCCAGTGCTGCGCCATTGCAGATGCCCGCCATGTTCTGCACTGCCCCCTGGTGGTCAGCGCATGTCTAACTCCTGGTCAGTAGAACTCCTGCCCATGGGGACAATTTGCATATTAGCCTTTTATTATATATGATATCTATCTCCACCTCTATCTGTCTATCCAACCATTCATAGATTCATCCATCTATCCATCTACTGTCTCTCTCTCCCTCCCTCTCTCTCTCTCTCTCCCCCTCTCCATCTCCCTCTCCCTCTCTCTCTCTGTACAATTATATGTATTTAGATAGCTTTAGCCTGTGGACTTTTAGGAGAGACCAGAGGCAGGTTAGATCTTACACTTGGGAAGGAGAAGCCTTGGCTCACTGGCCTTCACATTATAGAGTATTATTTCTGACCACTGAACCTTTCATGGGTACCTATCTATGCCTGAAGCCAAGGAAAGTTCACAGCATGTCTCCTATAGGTGTTTGCTGGTTGTGGTACACACTATATTTACCTGACTTATCTCCCAACCATAATCACACCTGGTTTTCCTTTACCTTATCTCAGGAATGAGGCGGTGCACACAACTCAGACATAAACACTCACACACAATATATTTTTTAATCGTATCTTACTTTACCCCCAAACTCTTGAGTATCATGATGCTAAAAAAAAATCAATTTTCTGGAAAATGTCATCTCTCTCCATTTGTCATTTCGTCCACGTCCTCGCTGTTATAGCTGGAGTAAGAACAGAACCAAAGTTGGGGTGGGGGAATGCTTCCAATTCTTGAAATCACACATCCACATCTTCGTTTCAGGGGGAGGAGTAGGTGCTATTGAGCCAAGCAGAACTAAGTTAGGATTCTGAGTCTGGTACTTGCTGGTTATGGGATCGGGGCTAGTTACCAAGCCCCTCTTAGCCTCAGCTGTCTCATCTGTAAAGTGGGAAAATGGGTTTGTTATATGCATAAATAAGATACTTTGGGTAAAGAGCTTAAACCAATCCTCAATAAATGTTAAGTATTATTGTTACCATTTTTGTCCCATTAACCCCATCACAAACCGTAGTGTTTGCTATTGGACCCTTGCTATACCACCATTCCCTTTCTGCTTCAATGCAGTCTGGTCTGATTTCCAACTGCCTAAACCTGATTTCTCGGGCCACCAAAGCCTGTTTTGCCCACAGTTGGCTATAACTCTGAAGGTCAGCATTAGAGAGATGGGTAGCATTTAACCAGAGCCATGGTCGGCAAACCGCGGCTCGCGAGCCACATGCAGCTCTTTGGCCCCTTGAGTGTGGCTATTCCACAAAATACCACGTGCGGGTGTGCACATACAGTGCAATTGAAACTTCATGTCCCATGCCCAGAAGTCGGTATTTTGTGGAAGAGCCAGTATTTTGTGAAAAAGCCACACTCAAGGGGCCAAAGAGCCACATGTGGCTCATGAGCCATGGTTTGCCAAGCCGCAATTTGCCGACCACTGAGTAAGAACACAGTAAATGTTAAGTAGGATTAAGTTCATCATAAAGAAAAAAAAGGGACTGACATTCCATTGTCCTTTCTCCCTCTTTATCTGTATATTCGCATGAGGCACTATTTATTTTGTTCAATCACAAGGGAAATGCCCCCATTTCCTGCTGCCTTTAAAATGGGTTTCTCCATGCTAATCCTACTCCTAGATTTCTTTTAGACCAAAACATTGGTTTCTCTATCTAGACCAAAATCATCTTTTTTGAACTTGTCACCAAATCCTTCAATTCACAGCCTTATGCACTTGAATCACCCATCTAACCAAATCTAGAAAGCTCATAATTTACTGATTAAACTACAATTTAATTATTCCCAGCTGTCCACGCACTTTCTCCTGTAAGAAGCTAAATTGATAGTTTAATATCAATTATTTCAGCTATTTTAGGCTTATATTCTTTCAAGCATATCTTTTTTTGGTTTTGTTTATTTAATTTCTTTTTTATTCTGAATAAAAATTGCTTTCTCATTACCAAGGACCCAAATTAACCAATTTTGATAGTTTCTGTTTATTTTTTAGCCAACATTTCAGTTAACTCTCTGTATTTATTTTCCATTCAGCCCTCAGCAGTTCCCCTATCATTTCCATTAGAAAACAGGACAATCACTCTGTAATGATTTGCTTCTCTCTCTCTCAGATCTTTGCATGGCTCTCCTGGCAATCTCCAGTGTGTTATGCGCATGCTATTTTTGTTAAGTCCCACATTCTTTTTTCCAAGGAACTGCTGTTCTCTGAGCTTTAATTATCGTGTCTTAAAAGATTCTTCAGCTGCTTTCATGCTCGTGAATTTTATACTTCTCCTTATTGCACCTTATTCACTAGATTTCTTAATGCCCCCAAATTTACTTCCTTGAAATTGGATACCTTTGTATAGCTGCATTGTGAGAGCCTACATCATACTATTCTCAGTGTGAACTATGGGCATGAAAATGCTTTTCCTTGCATGTCTGCTATCTTCAAAGAATTTTTTTTTTCAGTTCCCTCTCCACTCTACTGCAAAAAGCTACATATAGTATTTCTTTCCAGCAATTTAGACTGTAAAGGTAATCCAAATTCTAACACCATCAAGTGAAAATACATTGTATTTATAATCAAAATGCTATAATAATTTCCAGCCTTCAGTTTATCCCTCAATAGAGTAAACACCTTTGTTAGAAGGATCAGACCAGTTACCTAGCATAGTGCCAAACATTGTTTCCAACCCTCAGTGATCAATTTCTTAATGAGACACATCCTGTCTAGGAAGAGGGAAATATTGTCTATGTTCCCAATATCTGAATCAATTGAAAAGAATGACAAAGAAAGGTAGGGTTCCAGACAAGTTGGAAATATGCATATTAAATGTTCAAACACCTACCTTTTTAAAAACAAGTCACAGATAAGAACAGAATTTGAACATGGAAGAATGGTGGTTAAAACCACTTCCTGGAACAAACTTAGCTCTTGGAATTCTTTGGGCTCAAATGCAGGGTTATTATCGTAAAAGTCATCATGTACTGCAACCCTGTACCAACTTCAAAGTGAAATATCAACAAAGACGATCACTCATAGACATGAGAAAGAATATCTTGATGGAGGCGAGGCAAATAACATATGAATTCTGCCTGGTTTGAGTAGAAAGTAAACTAGTAATTGAGGAAAAGGGTTTAACCAAAAGGATTTGAGTTCATTTGATTAAAAGTATTTTTTAGAATCTCACATAAGCATCCTGAATATTAGAGTTTCTGAGGTTTATCCATCACTAGTCATTTTCCAATTAACGATACATCCTAATACCCCCTGATCCTAGATCAATAGATTCAGTGACTAATAATTTTGCTTCTTTTCAGAACAGATATTTAAAGCTGAAGCCTTAGGACTGTGATTACTATCATTTTGTGGGTTTTGGTTTGCAATCCTGATTCTTCAGAAACTACTTATTTCTCCCAAGTCATCATTTCAGCCTCAGCTAGCTTCCACCAGGTAAATTTGGGTGTAACTCTGTAGACCCACTGACTAGCCTTTTCTCAAAAACTGATAACCCTATATCATAATAGCTCGGTTAATTTCCCTCTTTAAAGAAAGTTATAAGCACACACTGAAATAATTATTAACTGTCGTATTTGCATCCATATGTTTAAAATGTCACACACATGATTTAGCAACAAAAATGGGGAAAACTACAAAAAATATAACATGGATGAATTTTAAGAAATAGTGTTGAATAAAACAAACATGGAATGAAGAACAATCTATTTAAAAGGGGGTGGGGTGTACATATTACAAAAATAAATTATCAGATAAAAAAGAAGAAAAGGTGAGGAAATATTCCAGATTAAAGGACGACAAAGAGACATGACAACAAAGTACAAAAACAGGCTAGATCCTGTGCCAGGGGGAACCTTTACTGGAAGGGGAAAATGCTATAAACAGTTATTAGCTCAGCTAACACATATGGATGGGTATGGACAACACATTGTATTGTATCAATGTAAATTCATAAAGTTGATCACTGCACTTTGGTTACATAAGAGATATCTTTACTCTTAAGAAAAACACGCCCTAAGTATTTATGGATGTATATAACTTACTCTCAAGTGGTTCAGAAAAAGTATGCATATATGGGATAAGAGAACACACACAAATAATAAAGCAACTGAGGTAAATTTGGATAAAAGATAAATGGATGTTCTTTTTACTATTTTATTTTTGTAATTTAAATTTTTTCATTGTTTCCTTCTAAATAAAAAAATTAATGATATATGATTGATCAAAATAAGACAGATTGAACAGAATATATTCTGTGTGGTTCTATTTGTATTTTTTAAGCATGCATAATTCAGTAGTAAAACTATAAAGGAAATGAGTGCTATAATAGGTATGTGGTAGCATAATCCCATAATAGGATATGAAAATAGGATAGTGGCTACCAGAGAGGGAGATTTCTTTTTTTTAATATTTTATTTATTTTTTACAGAGAGGAAGGGAGAGGGATAGAGAGTTAGAAACATTAATGAGAGAAAAACATCAATCAGCTGCCTCCTGCACACCCCAAACTGGGGATGCGCCCACAACCAAGGTACATGCCCTTGACTGGAATCAAACCTGGGACCTTTCAGTCCGCAAGCCGATACTCTATCCACTGAGCCAAACCGGTTAGGGCAAGGGAGATTTCTTAAGGAAGAAGCATGCTGAGGGCTTTGGAGTGCTAGCAACATTCTATTTGCATCCTGGGTGATGATTGCATGAATATTATTTTATAATTATTAAGCAGAATATTAACATTTTATGATCTTCTCTGTGCATGTTTTCTAAAAGAAGGGAAAAAATAAGGGAGAAGAAAGAGGAAAGTGAGAGCGGAGAGGAAGGAGAGAAAAGCAGGAGAGAAAGATCCAAAGGAGCAATTTATTACTTGTCTTTATACTCTCACTGATGAGCAATTCGCTCTAGTATAATCATCCTTGTCAAGACTAAGAAGAATATTTTCCTAAATCTCATTTTAGAGCAGAAGCCCACTTCTGCTTTCAGATGTGTGACTTAGCACAAGCTGGAGCGTTGGAGTTGTCCCATCTCAGGACTCACTAGATGCGGTCTGGTTAAGTACAGAAACAGGTCATTAGTGGAGCGAGTTCCACAAGGTCGCACTGGCGACTTGGCGAACACCCAGGGCAACAAGTAGACATTGGCATGAAAATGATCACACAACAAACCAACAACCAGAGTCAGCACTCAAATTTCTTAACTCCTTAAACCCTTTTCCTGAGATATACAGCTGGGCAAACAACATGGAGGCATGAGATCTGGCTCTGTGTGGCTGGGAATGCACTCTAAGTCTGTGTGGTCACCTTCCAGCCTCAGCTTTGCCCAGGTCTCCCACACCCATACGCTCCCACCCCGTGATGTCCGTGATGTCTGTCAGTACCTCCAGTGCAATGTCCTCTTTCCAGTTCACATGTGGTTCCTCCCCCTCCTTGCCTGACCACTGCACTTCCTTTAGGTCTCAGCTGAAAGTTTACTTCTTGGAGAAGCCTCTCCCCAATCTAAATCAAATCTCCTTATAATACTCTTTTGTGGCATTTTATTCTTTCCCTTTATAGCATTTAACATAACTTATAATCATGTACTCATTTGTAGAACTATTTGCTTTCCCACCAGCCTGGAGTTCCTGAGAGCAGTCTAATATCTTTTTGACAACAGTTGTTTACCCAGCTCCTAGCACAGAGCCTGGAACATAGCACATGTGTGTTATTGCTGACTCCTGAAAGAATGAGTGAAGGAAAGACTCATTTGTCAATCAACCTCTCTAACAATTTCTACTCTCTCTCCCCCAACAGGTAGCAAAGTGACTAGTTAATTGGTTAAATAATACTATTACAAATCATTTAGTAACCATAGTGGATTTTCAATACATTGAGAGGGTCAAAAGTGGCCATGTTTATAAAATAACTTTATCATCGATTATTCTTTTCTGCTAGTTTGGAGTTCCAATAAGGAGACAGGCTCATTTTTCCTTTTCTTACTATTGCCTACCACAGATCCATTCATATTCTGGGTGCACAATCAAACTTTGTTGAATTAATGGAAATCTAGTTTCTTAAATCAATTATACTTTCTAAAGAATATTTTAATACCTATGTCAACAAAATAGAGAAGTCATATAGAGAAAGTGAGGCAGGGAAAATATCTAAACAAAACAGTTTGCTAATTATTTTTCCTTAAGAATCATCAAAGAACACATATCTCCAACTGTGAAATGCCACTATGAGGGGAAATAGAAAGGACATTGAAAAGATTACTGATCTTAGAAACAGGAGACCTGGGGTTACAGATGACTAGGTTAATTTCACACAGCTTCCCAAACTTTGTTGTTCTAACTATAAATTGAAGCCACTGAAGTTGACTTTTTGGGCCCACTAATTAGCTGTTGGGAAGCTTTGTGAAATCAACAACTTATTTAAAGGTTCTTAAAATATTCTGACCAAGAATTGGCTTTCCTTTAAAAAAAATTAAAGATAAGTATCATTATATGTTTGGAAGGGAAATCTACCATTGTCCATAAGAAGTTTATGCTTTTGCTCTTCAATAGAAAAGAACCCTACAGAGAAAGATTTGTCATTATTTTGCAGATCTATATGTATAGAACTTGTCACTGAGGGAAACTGATACAGCAGGTTAATTTATCATTCAGATGTCAGTCCTATCACACCAGTATGTACAACATAAAAGGACGCAGCTATATGATAACAACAATAAATAGAAAACATTGGACTGTTTGTGAAATTTGCTGTCTGACTGGCTCTGCTTATAGAACTAATTAAAGTAAGTGGTTCAAAAAAACTTAAGTGAGGTCTTAAATTTTAATTTGTGCAAATGCAAATAGAAACCATGAAATTAATCCATTCTGTAATGGGTGGTGCCCAAATCCCTAAAATTTTAAGTAATATATGACCAATATTTCTTGAAATTATACAAACACAAAAACAAATTGATGACAATGTTCTGTTTACTGACTAGTTTTGAAAATATTTCCTGCCTTAAGTTTAAAGTAATAATTATAGACTTTTCTTAAGATACAATCTCTCCTACAAGGAAAGGTGACAAATTTGTTCTGGTTCTAAAAATACCCCATGTGCAGTCAAGCCAAACAGGAGAGTGCTGGTTTGGGATTTCAAAATTCAGATGTGCTGTGATCAAATCATGTCCACTTGAGAGTACTATATATAATGATTGCCTCCAGCCATCAATTTTGTCTCCCAACTCCAATATTTTATAGAGGATTCCAAGAGGGCACCATTCTGGAAAGACACAATGTGCATACTGGCCAAGGATTGGGATCAGGCCCCTGGAAAGGCAGTTCCGGTTCCCCACCTGACATTCTGCATTGCCATGGGAGTTTGCTTAATCTCACAGTATCTCAGTGTTCTAATGGCTAAAGTGACAACAATAATAACCACTTTCTTCTCTCTGGGACATGGTGAAGAGAGTTTTACACTCTCATAGGAAGATTTCTTATTAACCCAATTGAGGCATCTTCTGAGTTTGGTCATATCTTTTCTAAAAATATAAACACATGGTCCATTTATCAGCTAATAATAATAAGAGCTTATTAGTAATATCAAATCTCTAACGTGTCAAGCAATAAACCAAGGGCTTTTAAAGACATTATCTGATTTAATCCTCACACCCTTGTGGTCTCGTTACTAGTCACTCTTTACATGTGAAGAATCTAAGTGACTTTCCCAAGACCATACAACTAATCTCAGTATAAACTGAATTTAAACCCAGGTCTCTCTACAGTACTCAAATTTATAGAGTTAGTTCTACTATATCAGAATCATTAAGAGTTTCCAATAAAATTAGAATGTAATTTACAAACAACTTCCATAAAATTCTGAAAGATTAAAATTACTGGGTTATCTATCATGCTTAACTACATGAAATTAATGATTAATAAAGTCAGAAGTATATTTGGTATATGTGGTTAAATGCATATATTCAGTCTTTATAAAGTACCCCCAAAAGACAGATTAAGCTCATTAAATAAGTCAATTCAGTCAAGTAAATTAGGTATTAAGAAAGTCAGTCAAACTGTTGATGCTTTTCAGTTTTAATTTTTCAAATCAAAACCACAACCAGCCCTAGCTGGTTTTGCTCAGTGGATAGAGCGTCAGCCTGCAGATTGAAGGGTCCCAGGTTTTATTCTGGTCAAGGGCACATGCCTAGGTTGTAGGCTTGATTCCCAGTAGCGGACGTGCAGGAGGCAGCCAATCAATGATTCTCTCTCATCATTGATGTTTCTAACTCTCCCTCTCCCTTCCTCTCTAAAATCAATAAAGATATATTTAAACACACACACACACACACACACACACACACACACACACACACAACCAGTTGAACTTTCTATTTCCCATGAGTTCTATGTGTGTAGAATACACTCACAATCAGATCTTCCTATTCTCAAAGGCAGTAATGTGTTGGGGTGGCATGGGGCAGGGAGGAGGTCTGAGACTATTTTCAGCATTTCAAAGAGTCTAACAAATATCCACTATGTCTTCCAAATAAAACAGAACAGGCTCACTAAATACTCACATTCCTAAGCTATTGGCCAGAATTACTTCAGCTCAACGCAGTAATACTAATGACCTCATCCTGATCGGGAAGACTGATTGGGAGTTGCATGTGTCTTTGGTTAATAAAAAAATTTTCAAAAAATATAAGAATTACCTAATGTCACCCTATATAATAAAAGGCTAATATGCAAATCAACCAAATGGCAGAATGACCAGTCACTGTGATGCACACTGACCACCAGGGGGCAGACACTCAATGCAGGAGCTGCCCCCTAGTGGTCAATGTGCTCCCACAGGGGGAGGGCCACTCAACCAGAAGCCAGGCTGATGGCTGGTGAGCGCAGCTGCAGTAGTGGGAGCCTCTTCCGCCTCCGTGGCAGTGCTAAGGATGTCCGACTGATGGCTTAGGCCTGCTCCATCAGTCGGACATCCCCCAAGGGCTCCCAGACTGTGAGAGGGTGCAGGCTGAGCTGAGGGACCCCCCTGAGTGCATGGATTTTGTGCATTGGGCCTCTAGTAAAAGTATATGTACCAGCTTATTGCAGCATTGTGGTTATGGTACCAAGAGGTGGGAGAAGAAACTGGATGCTCAATAATAATGGAATAACTAAATAAGTGATAGCTTATCCATGTAATAGAATTCTATGAAACTAGAAAAAGGGCAAGCACCATTTCAAGACATGTTATAGACTAAAGCATACAAGTCACAGAAAAACATGTATTACATAGGTACCATGCACCTTACACACTTTCTAGGTTCAGAAAATGTGGACAGAGACATGTATATATATGCATATTCTCGATGTACCTTCTAAGTACATTAATAGAAAAGGAAATGGGGAGAGGTTATCTGAACTGGTAACAGCAGTTACTGCCAGGAAGGGGAAGAGGGCAGATGGGAACAAACAGACAGTTTTTCACTTTCTACTCTAAACTTTTATATGGTTTGAATTTGGACAATTAATATGAACTGTGTTGTGATTCTTTTAATTCCTTAATAAATGCAAAGGGTTTGGGGGTTTTTATTTGTTTGTTTGTTTGTTTGTTTGTTTGTTTGGCAAACCTTTGCAAGCATGCACTCCATATGGAAATAGAAAGGGGGTCCATGGAGGTGAAAACTGGGTGACCAGCCAGCACAGATGACCCCTTCCAGAGCACACACACACTCACATCCAGTCTGCCTGGGAGTGATGGGATCTTTCTCATAGCCAGAAACCTATGCCATGCAATGGCTCTTCTCTGCAACCTTGAAAATACTGAAGGCTGGTAGCTGAGAGTGTAAACAAGTTGAAGACCAACATGAAGACCCCTCAGGAATGCTGGCACCTTCCTGAGACTTGGAAGTAGTCCTGCTCCTAATTGGACACAGGTGTGCCTGAAAGAGAAGCTGCTGTGTAAGTCTACCCTGTGCGAAGCCAAGCCAGCTATTCCCACTAAAGGAAACAAGAACCACAGCCTGATCCATCAGCTGTGGCACCGGTGGCTTGCTGTCTGCCCAGCTCCAGTCTCTGGCACAACAGCTCAGCCCATAATGTGTGACTTGGTATGTGCCAGGAGTACCCAAAAAGCTCTGATAGATGTTGACAATATCCACCTAAACGGTAAGACATGGGCTTCACAAGGCCTTGTAAAAATGCATGTCTTAGAATGTTCCGGTGTGACTATTTCAGAGTTCAAAGCTAACGGCACGCTCAGGATCAGGAGAGAAGAGAGAGGCTTAGTGGGGGGCTCTTGCTCCCCTCTCTCTCACATCCAATCCAAGTCTTTTATTAGAAGTTTCTTAGTTTTCATTGGAATGGCCCAACTACTCATGCATTTTTGTGCTATTCCAGCCTAGACTTTGCCAGAAACTAGACAAGTATGAGTCTATGCCCATGTGAAGGAATTCAGTTGGAGGGGCACACCCCAACACACAAGACATGGAGGCTGTGGGGAGAGGACAATGTGAGTAAGGAGGAAAGAAGTACAAGCAGAAGAATTCACTGCACAAGGTTTGCTGAGTCCCACCTCTCCCTGCTGTGGTGAGGATGCTAAGGAACAGGATATGCGGAGCCTCTGCTCCCCCTCTGATAAAGCAGGGATATGGGACCAGAAGAGGTGGGTGTTACAGAGCGCAGTGTGTATAGCAATTAAAGCAGCCAAACCTGCTGAGATCTGCACCGTGTGTGGTCAGAGGAAAAGGAGACCTGGCATGCGGGGCTCTTCTGAGTGAAAGGAAGGCAACTGAGAAACAAATGCTGAGAGAAACAAATGATAAAGGAGGGCTGAGCATCTTAAAAGGCATAAACAAAAAGACATACCAGGTCCTTATTGGTTCTCAGATAGTGGTATCTGATGAGTATCTTAACCTTTGGATGTAATGAACGAACCCATTCAAAAGCTTTGAACAAAAACAAAGGCACACCGTTAGCAATTCTTAATGGAGATTATAAACAACAGGTTGTCCACCGAGAGCTGGTGGTTTGGCAGGTAGGGGATGGAGATTGGTGGAAACCACAGCTGACTTCCAGCTTCTCCAAGAACATGCCATCTATGGTGGCTCTCTCTTCAAATACAAAGCCCGACCCACTCCCACTCACTCTAGGTCTTCACTGCCCCTTCTCAGCAGATGGCTTCACTATACAACTCCAGCTCTAATGCTCACAATCTGAAAATCTGATGAATACATCAAGTACCCCCTCCCCCCCAAAAAAATAAAGTACTTATGATCTTGGTCAGAAGACCTGGCTTTACCTCTGTCACTTATTTTGTTTAGCATTTGACTCTTGCACTGGAAGGCAAGGTTTATGTTGCCAGAAACCTTGTCATCAATACCTTCACATCCTTGATGCTAGAGATGTACAGGCCAAAACTGCAACCACAAGCCCCACAGAGCTGTATTGAGCACCTGAATGGTGGCTCCTCCAAATTGGGATACACTGTAATCATTGAAAGGTGATTGCAAAGACTTCATAGAAAGAAAAGAATAAAATGCAGTTCATGAATAATTTTTATGTTGATTGCTTGTTGAAGTGATAATATTTTCAAAATATAAGGTTAAATAAAATATTATTTAAATTAATTTTACTTGTTTCTTTATTTTTTAATGTGGCTACTAGAAAACTTTAAATTACCTATGTGGTTGACATCCTATTTCTATTGAGTACCATTGGCCTAAACTTTTGCCTGGCACACCATGGGAAACCAATACATATTAAATACATACAAATATAGTTATTCTTTGGGCCCATCATTTATACTAGTACTTGCTAAGTCTCTTTTTATTTTTACTCTTTGACATGGCAATAAACATATCTATCCTACAGGATTTTTTTTGAGAAAACTAAGTGAGATAGTGCTGCATAGGGTCTAAAATATCACCTACAGACATGTCATTGTATTAAAAGTATCTTGAATGCTTGAAGAATGAGAGAAGTGAAGTGTAATTGAATAATCCCCTCATTATTGAGAATGACCTAAAATCAGAGCACGTAAACATTTAAAACAACTACTGTGAAAAAGGGAAAGGATGGATGCTCTGAACTCCCATTCATTATCAACCTTACAGTCAAAAAGAAGTCGTCAGCTGAAAATCAAGGGTTTGTCAAAATGATGATGAAAAGTAGATTTCGTTGATAGCTCAGTGAAAACATGGATGCCTAATTCCTTTGCATTCTGTATTTCAGCTTTTGTAGGGTATTTCCTCTTTGGGTAACTAACCATTCGATTTGGTAAAGTACATTTTACAATGGCTTCAAACTGAAAAGTAAGGTAAGGCACTGAATGAAAAAAAAATCAAATTAATTCAGGAAGAAGCAAATCAACTTAGGAAAATTACAGCCACTTTGACCTAGGTTTCCCTGAATGTCTGTCAGTAATAATCATATCCTCAACTCTCACTAATAAAATTGAAATAAACAACTTATGGGGAAAAGCAGAACCAAAATATTCCAAGTTTTCTTCTTTATCACAGAATAAGTGATTCAAATATAAGTGCTTAAGGGAAATAAAAATTTACCTAATTTGGCCCTGCTGGGTGTAGCTCAACAGTTGAGCATCAACCCAAGAACCAAGAAGTCACTGGGTCAATTCTCGTGGATCAGGGCACATGCCCAGGTTGTGGGCTCAATCTCCAGTAGGGGGTGTGTAGGAGGTAGCCGATCCATGATTCTCTCTCATCATTGATGTTTCTGTCTCTCCATCTCCCTTCCTCTCTGAAATCAATAAAAATAAATTTTTAAAATTTTACCTAATTTGCAACCCAATGAATATCATATAAAGTTAAGGATAAGGTGAACAGTGATCTAATTTCATGCTCCCAATTTAATCAAACAGAACTCATTCTTAAGCATTGACATATCCAGCTTCTTTAAAAGGTGTTTTTAAATAGAAAGTCTGGGTTTTGCTGTAAACATATAAGTCTTTGTTCTTTATTCTCTCTTGGTTACTATATTTGTCATACTTTAAAGCAGTTCTCCACTGGGGAGAAGGGTAATTTTGCCCCCCAGGGACATCTGGCAATTATGTGAACATTTTGATCATCATGTAGACTGGGGGTGCCACTGGCATCTAGTGGGTAGAGGCCAGGTATACTGCTGAACAACATCCTACATGCACAGGACAGCCATCAGTAACAAAGAATTATCCAGCCCGAAAGGTCAACTGGTGCCACTGTTGAGCAATCCCATACTAAAAGAATAGGTGCCTATAAAATGTTTCCTAAATGTTTTGGTTTGTTTTTTAATCCTCACCTGAGGATACTTTTCAATTAATTTTAGAGAGAGTAGAAAAGAGGGAAAGACAGAGAGAAACATCGATGTGAGAAAACACATTGATTGGTTGCCTCTTTGGCTGGGGAGGAGCTTGCAACCGAGGTATGTGCCCTTGACTGGAATTGAATCCGGGACCCTTTGGTTCCCAGACCAACATTCTATCCACTGAGCCAAACCATATAGGGCTCCTAAATGTTTTTAAATGTGCTTTTGCTGCATATAAGAAAAGATCAAATGAAGATGGGCACATCTTTGATGGCCTCAGGCAATCAACAATGCATGATTACAGAGCTAAGGAAGCAATAAATAAATTAACTCATTATAACTCACTAGAGGCCGGGTGCAAGACATTCATGCATGGGGGGCAGGAGGGTCCCTCAGCCTGGCCTGCACCCTCTCACAGTCTGGGACCCCTCAGGGGATATCCACCTGCCAGCTTAGGCCCGCTCCCTGCAGGCAGCAGGCAGACATCCCCCTGGAGGGGTCCTTAGTGCTGCTGCGGAGGTGGGAGAGGCTACCACCACCACTGCTGCACTCACCAGCTGTGAGCCCGGCTTCTCACTGAGCAGCGCTCCCCACCGTGGGAGCACACTGACCACCAGAGGGCAGCTCCTGCATTGAGCATCTGATCTGCCCTCTGGTGGTCAGTGCATGTCATAGTGACTTGTGGTTCAGCTGTTCGATCTATTTGCATATTACCCTTTTATTATATAGGATTATAGAAAAACTTAGGGATAAACCATTAGTCTAGAAAAATTGATCAAGGAAAAGAACAATACAAACAAAATGTTTAATGTAACTGAGTCTAAGTGTACAAGGATGAAAGGCTTTCCTTGACACACTTTATTCAATATTAACTCATTGAGTCTTTGGTATCCAAGAGGCTGTACCAGTGTCATTGGAGTTGTAAAAGTTAAAGAATTCCATTGTTACCATCAGCAAATTCACTGTGGACTGAAGATAAGGCAGACCTTGAAGAAATATCTCTGTAATTAAAGAAAACCTGGGAGGCATTGCACCATAGAAAAATAAGAATCCTGGTTGTGGAATAATCAAAGGACAAATCAGGATTTGAATCAAGACTTGCCCTGGGGAGAGCCTCTTAATCCCTTAGAGTTCTCATCTATAAAATGGGGACAATAGCACCCACTCAGTGGGGTGGTTGTGAGGATTATGTGTGGTTATATATGCAAATTGCCTAGCTTGGTGCCTTAGCTATGGTGGTTACTCAATACATGCCAGTGTCTTGCTTCTTAATCCCCCAATTAGTGTTTTCATCTTAACTATACCTAAGTAATCATAGTTAATTGAGATGAAAGGGGAGGTTTCTTCAGGTGTTATGGAAATGTTGACTAGTTTAGAAAAAGCTAGCTCAAAACAAAAACAAAGATCCTTATCTCCAAAAACACTATTATAAAACAAAGAAGTAGTAGAGCAATCTGGAAATTTGGTTATAGCCATACTGATGACAAATCTCAGAAGATTTATAACTCTGTTAATGATAGAGCATTCCCAGTTGAAAGGGACACTAGTCAAGAACATGGTATAATTTATCTTATTTCAATAAAACAAGACATGACCTGGACTTTGAGAAAGAACTTGATACCTACATCTGAGTGGAAACCAAGAACTGGTTGCAGATGTTCTCAGATGAAAATTTATTTGGAAAAATCTTTTAGGATCTCTGTGACAGCTCCTGGATGTTCAAAGAGTTTGAATTACATAGACTTAGTTAAAAACTAGTAAATATGTATTTTTTGTATTGGACACATCTTAAAACTTTCCATAGAAACCCTTAATTTCTTTGGTGCTGTCATCAATACCATATTTCTGTGGCTCTCAGTATTTTTCAAGTATTTTTATATCCATATTTTAATCTTTTATTTGTCACCATGCTATCAACACTAATAAAAGAGAAAAATGGTAATTGGCGTACGAGCTACCATTTTCATTGGCTAATCAGGGCTATATGCAAATTAACTGCCAACAAGATGGCGGTTAATTTGCATATGTAGGCACAATGCAGGGAGGCGAAAGGGAAAGCAGGAAGAAGCCCCCTGCCACTGACAGTGATTGGAAGCCCAGGGGGGAGCTAAGAGCTGGGGGGCAGGGCAAAGGCGGCCTCAGGGCCGCCTTTGCCCTGCCCCCCAGCCATGATTGGAGAATCAGGCGCCTTTGCCGCCCGGGCCAGTGATAGCAGGAAGTAGGGGTGGAGCCAGCGATGGGAGCTGGGCACGGTCGAAGCTGGCAGTCCCGGGAGCTAGGGGTCCCTTGCCTGGGCCTAAAGTGAAGCCCACGATCATGGGGCCGCTGCAGCTGTGGGTCCCCGCTGCCCGGGCCGAATGCCTCAGCCAGAGGCGTCCTGCAGGGACAGGGGCGGAGCCCGCGCGATCGCGGCGCCCCCCGCTGCCACTGCAGGTCCCCGCTGCCTGGGCCGGACGCCTAGGCCAGAGGCGTCAGGCCTGGGCAAGGGGCTGATCCTGCGATTGGAGGGTGATGGGGGTCAACGCCTGAGGGCTCCCAGTATGTGAGAGGGGGCAGGCTGGGCTGAGGGACACTCCCCCCCACACACACCCAGTACACGAATTTCGTGCACCGGGCCCCTAGTAAGATAAATAAGACATTAATATTAATTGACATTTCCATTTTGTTGGTGCAGACATGGGGACTTTGAGGTTAAGTGATTTGGGGGGCTTAACTACAAATTGGTGAGATAATGGGCTCTAGCACCCTCACTCTCTCTTCAACCTTCTTTCCATATAATAGGTCTTTCTTGTCACGTGCATAATTCAATTGTAACAATTTTTTGAGCATCTAGTCAACAAAGATAAATAATTCATATTTAGCCTGAAAGATCTATAATCCAGTATGTACATAATTATAATGTGAGGTGACATAATGACATTAAAAAGTGCAAAAAAATGTTCTGTGTATTGAAAGGAGGAAAAGTCATATCAGGTAGGCAGGAGAGTCAGGAGGTAGCATTACAAGTGGGCACTGATGTATAAGTGGATTTTTACAGAAAAAGAGGCAGAGAAGGGGGACAGGAGAGTTAAAGAGCAGAACACTTGAAATATTTTCAGGGATCAGAGAAGGAAAATTTGGCTGGAGCACAGGGTACTACATATTACATACCCAGGAAAAGTGGAAGGTAAACTTGGAAAGTTAGGTTGCTGCCTGATTGAATTCCTATGATACCCTTAGCTGCCCTGTCTCTACAGGCTAGTCTATAAACTCCTAAAAAATAAAAATGGCATCTTAATCATCTTTAAGTTTCAGTGACAATGGTACATCTACACAATAGAATACTACATTGCGATAAAAAAGGAGTTCTTGCCATTTGCAACAGCATGGATGGAACTGGAGAGCATTATGCTAAGTGAAGTAAGCCAGTCAAGAAAGATAAATATCACATGATCTCACTCATTTATGGAATATAATGAACAACATAAACTGATGAACAAAAACAGATCCAGAGACAAAGAAGCATCAATCAGACCATCAAACCTCAGAGGGAAGGTAGGGGAGTGTGGGGGTAAAGGGGAGAGATCAACCAAAGGATTTATATACAAGCATATAGGCCTAACCAATGGACACAGACAACAGGGGGGTGAGGGCATGAGTGGGGGGTTGGGGGGGGGGGTAATGTGGGGATAAGGACATATATGTAATAACTTAACCAATAAAGAAATTTAAAAAAAATTTTCAGTGACAAGATGCCTCTAAAAACCACACACTAAACACTCCATAAAGATTTTCAGAATGAATAAATATGAATGAACTAATTAATGAATCAATGAGCTAAAGAGGTGACGATGGAAAGAAAGGGCATAAATAGACAATAATGTGGAAGTATTTGGTTTGGATTGGCTCAGTGGGTAGCAGTGGAGAGTGAAGCATAGAGATGACCTGGAGTCTTTCCTTCAGGGTAACTGGGAGGACAGTGAGTATCAAAAACAGGAAGTTAGGACACAGCAATTATTTAAGTTAAGAGATGATGATGGAGGATAGAATATCAACAGGGTGTTCCATAAAGTTAGTTGAGAAGCCCCACCTGCATTTCCACAATTTTGTCCAAATGGAATCTGGATTGGCAGAAACCCTGTAGGGCATTTGCAAGTTCTCTCAATGAAGGAAAAGTGTGGTTGTCTAAAAAGTATACTTTGATATAAGTGGAGGTTTTAAAAATCATGGTAATTAATTACCTGTGACATTAATGGAACCTTGGGAAGAACAGTGGATATCAGATTTCTGACTCAGGAAATCCATATAATTCATCTTTATACAATCCCAACACTTGAAGAGTTCAGAGATGAGCAGAGGTAACCACTGCACAAATAGCATGGCTTAACAAAGTAAGTGTTATTGGAAAAAAAAAAAAAAAAGCATAATCACACAGCAATGAGCAAAACACCTCAGACATGCTCGAGATGTTTTCCCATGATGAATGAATGAGTATATGAGTGAATGAACACAGGTTGGCTCTGCAGAGAACTGCTTTCTGTTTTGTGCATCTGCATTTGTTATATTACACACACACACACACACACACACACACACACACACAAGTGGTTCAAGCCCAAGGTTGCTTAAGTGTAAAGCAGAACCAAAAGCAGGAGCCATGGTAGCCCTCAAGGGGGAGTGATCAAGCAGAGGGGGAAAGAGCAAGGCTGCAGGACCTATCACAATTGCTAATGGGCTTCCCAACCACGTGGGTAGTTCCAAGAGGTACACTGAAATGCACTAAAAGAAGACAGACAGAATAAGCCTTAGTAGAGGAAATTTCTTATAGGCAGATGTACAGAATTTCTTTCTGAAAAATACCACCTGCAACTTTATGCAAAGTGTGTTTCTTTGTTTTCTTTCCTATAAACACAGACTTAAAGACTTTTTTAACTTTTGAGAATATAATACATTCAAATATGCTTTGATAATGATCTATTAGTTTAAGGAGGTTCCAGTAAGAGTAAAAAAGCATAGAAGATAATTGAGCATTAACATTTCTGGTATGGTGAGAATTTTCATTTATTTCAATGAGATGCATATATATGGTGCTTTTGTAATCAAGGATTCCAAATACCAGAAATATTTAGTTGTGATTTCACATATTGTAGGTATTATCAATATTTCAGCTTAATTTTCCTTGAATTTTATACCATTAGACATAGGCATAAGTTCTGTGGCATTCTTGCCTGATGGGTAATCTTACCACAAATGAGAGGGTGGCACTCCAATTACCTAGCAGATAGCCAGCCTCATTAGAAACTATGAAGCAACAAAGCTAAGGAACAGATGAGTATTGTTCAATGATAAAATGGCATTTTCACATTATAAGGAATTTTTGGTATGTTATCTGGTTTTATGAAAACAGATATTGCAAAAATATAAAGACACAGGGAGAATAAATGGAAAGATAGATTATGAAGGAAAATAAAGAGAACGGGGGTTGGGGATAACCAAAGCATTTAAAAGTAGTCTGAAATCTCAGAATTGGTTACTTGGAGCCATTGTTAGTAACTTTGCCCTTAAAAAGGCCAAGCTTTAATGTCAAAATGTCCCTCCTGGCAATAACATTTGGAGCAAGCTCTACTGCAACCAATAAGATGGGGATGATCAAATTATTTGGTTAATTGGAATTTCATTACATCAGAATGCCTAGAAGTCAGTGGTTTCTAATCTGGAAACAAGGCAAGACATCAAATACCCCTGAGACTTCTGTTATTCTTTTGTAATTGTAGAGGGGAAGGCAAGCTGATCTCTAGGATTCCTTCCGTGATTCCACAGTGCTGCCCCGTATCATCCATGGTGGAAAATGTCTGTCCGACTCCTAAGCGGTTGTCTCATCTAAAGAAAGGCCCTTTGTTCCATGAAAGAGGCAACGCATCCTCACCATTTGATTTAACACTTAGAACTTTCATGAAAGATCTAATCAAGAAGACACCAGATGTCGTAGCATCCTAATTGCTATAATCACCAAGAGCTTAAAGGCGTTGTACGTTTATGCGAAACATTTGCTGGGGGCTGGATTCCCAGGCAAGAACATGGAAACAGCTGTCTCATTTGAGTTTAAGTTCTTATGATTAAGGGGATATGCAATTTCCAAATCACATGAATTAGCTTTTAAAATAAAAGTTGTCCTTCTGTAGTTACACAAAGCAAATGCTCAGTTTTAATCAAACCAAATGCTGGGGACAGAAACACCTCACTCAAACTTCTTATGAAAGGGAGAGAGAGAGAGAGAAACATAGGTGTACCTGTGTGGTCTGAGGTGAGTCAACAGTAAAGTCTCAAATGCAATTGTTACTTTTAATATTTTCTTTTTATCTCTGGCTTTAAGCAAGTTGATTGTGATGTGTTTTGATGTAATATTTTTTATGTTTCTTTTACTTGGGGTTGGTTGATTTTTTTATATTTGTAAATTAATAGTGTTCATCAAATTTGGAAAGTTTCCAACCATTATTTCTTCAAATACATTTTCTGCCCTCCCTCATCCCACATCCTCTCCTAGGGGCACTACAATTACATATATGCTTGTCCATTTGAGCTTTTCCCAGAGCTCACTGCTGTTCTGTCCTTTCTCTTTTTTCATCTTTTCCCCTCTGTGTGTCATTTTGAGTAATTTCTGTTGCTACATCTTCAAATTCATTAATCTTTTCTTCTGTAATGTTCAGTCTATGGTTAATCTCATAGAGTGTATTTTCATTTTTTTAATTTCATATATTGTGGGTTTTTCCCTAGAAGACTGACTGGAGTCATTGTATATCATCCATGTCTCTAATTAACAGGTTCAATAATATAATAATAACTATTTTGATAACATTGCTAATGCTATCATCTGTGTCATTTCTGGCCCAGCTATGGTTAATTTTTCTCTTTATTATTGGTAGTATTTGCCTGCTTATTTGCATGCCTGGTTATTTTTTATTGGATGCCAGACATTTGGAACTTCACCTTGTTGGGTTCTAATTATTTTTATATTCCTATAAATATTCTTTTATTTTATTCTGTGACACATTAAATTACTCAGAAATAATTTGAGCCTTTCAGATCTTGCTTGATTAGGTAGAACCAGAGCAGTGTGTAGTCTAGTTTCATTTTCCATGATTCTGTGGAAAGGTCCTTCTTAGTACCCATAAGCAATACCCCATGGTTTCTCCACTCTGGCCATTGAAACAAGCACTGTTCCTGGCCCTGTGTGACTTTCCGGCACCATTCTCTCCAATCCTTTTGAGTGGTTCTTTCCCAGCCTCAAGGAGTTTCCTCATACACATGCACTGATCAGCACTCGAATGTTTAGGGGAGAGGAGACTTTCTGCAGACCTCTGTACAACTCTCTCCTGTGTGGTGTTCTGCCCAGCCCACTCTAGCTGCCTTGTCTTCCAGACACTGTCTTCTCAACTCAGACTATGTTCCGTTTTGTGTACTGTAGTCTGGAAACTTCCTAAGCGAAATAAACTGGGGCAGTCCTACGTGTCACCTTATTTGTTTCCTATCTATGGGGGACTGCTGGCCTTGGTTGCCCAATGTCCAATATTTTGAATGTTATCATTTTATTGTCCAGTTTTTCAGTTATTTCATGTGAGAAGGTCAATCCAATTCTTATTACTCCATCTTGATTGGAAGCAGAATTCCTCAAATCCACTCATTATTAAACTACTTAAAAATTTATAAAGCAACACATATCAAGGCATAATGCAGAATTTAGAGGTAGTGTCCTGAAGGAAAAAGAAAGAAATGAATAAAGTGTATGGAAAAACTTAAGTCTTCTAAAAAATTTGTCAACAATTGACAAATCTTTGTGGTTAAAAATAACACAAACTTCCTAAAGACGCATCATTCTGCAAATGTTGGGAAAAATTTGCTTAAGTTCATAATAATCTGACATCCTGAGCTTTGGCATTTAACAGAAGAAATCACATTAACAAAAATGTGATCTTCTACTCCTGGGAAGAATGCTACACTTAGGAATGCCTTCATGAAGAGAGAGAACCATGCCTGGCACGGTACCTAACATACACACAATAAATGTTTGTGCAGTGATAATGGCTACTGCAGGAGAATATAGAAAAGAATGGTCAGTACAAGAACATAAGAAAGTTTGAGATAAGTATGAGACAGTGTCAAACTACTAGATATATTGATTATGCAAAAGATAGAAAAGATAGACAGATGACATATCTAGGGTGGGGAACATCCAGCCTGCGGGCCGTATAAGGCCCATGAAATCAATTGGTCTGGCCCAAGGCATTAAGGGTGAGTTAATTAAATGCTTGACCAAATATAGCAGGCTAATTTTTAAGTTGGTAATTTTGTATGACCCATGAATGATGTTATAAATATCCAAATGGCCGTTGGCAGAAAAAAGATTCACTACCCCTGACATATAGATAGATGATAGATAGGTAGATAGGTAGATAGGTAGATAGATAGATAGATAGATAGATAGATAGATAGATAGATAGATAGATGATAGATAGATAGATGCAATGAAGATATAGGGCTTCTGGGGCACTTGTAATGTTATTTCTTGGCCTGGATTATACAAATATTCATTGTAAATAAACTTGTTAAGCTGTCTTTTATATTTTATGCAAATTTTGTATGTTTATTATAGTACACAAGTATAAAACTTTTTTAAGATCATATGACAAAACCACAAGAGAGCTAGGTTCAGTTGTTAGCTTTAACTGAAAAGCTGACTGATTCTATTCTTCATAAGACATAATGTACTGTCTATTTTAAAATTGAAATAAAAATTGAAGAGAGCTCTTTTGATAAATGGCTTTCACATACATTATCCTCTGACCTTGAGGAATAGGCATTATTATTTACCTCCATATAGCAGATGGGAAAAGTGAGGCTTAAAAGGCCAAATGACATGTCTATGATCATATATAGCGATTTGGTGGAATCATGTTACAGCCACTGCACTACAATCCTATAAAGTGGTATGTCCAGAGTAATTTAGCAGACACAGTTGGCTATGTTTAGGATGTACAGTTGGCTATCTCCAAGCACCCATTTCTCCACTTTTTTCTTGTTAATAGAACCTGAATTTTACTCAGTAATAAGTTTGCCATCTCCTGGGAAGGAGCAGGAATGATCCTTCCAAGTCCAGAAAGTAATACCTAATTTATTTAAACTGATCATTATAATCCTATCCCCTTTTCAATGATTGGCTTTTGAAATGCGCATGTGATACATTATGGACAATGATATACAAGAAGAGATTTGCTGTGAGGCTTATTACGTAAGCACCTGATGTTTGAAACTGCCTGGACATCTTGACAAGTCTGAGAATAAAAGCAACATGATGAGAAAGGCATAATTATTCACCTCCATTTTGCAGATGGAAACACTGAGGCTTGAAAGGGTAGATGACTTGTCCAAGATCATATACTGCAAAGAACTGGTAGAGAAAGCAGAAAAATGAAAAAAACCTTGATCTGATTAAATGGTTGTATCCTATAAGTCAAACCCTAAAATTTCCTACTTCCAAGCCTCTTATATGGGATGACAGATTCCCCTATAGTTTGAGAGATTTTTATTTGGATCTTTCTATTAACTGCAGCTGAAAGAATTCCTACTAATATACCAAGCACTGAACTGATCATTTTCTCGCATTATTGTATTTAATTTTCATTAGAAATTATATGACATATATTACCATTGTCACTGTTCAGAAGAAGACTTAAAGCTTCAAAAAGCGTGTAGTAAGTTACACCAGTTCATGAAGTTACAACTAGGGTTCACATCTACCATGTCTGCCTCCGGACATGTCACATGATAAGTTTTGCAACAGAAGCTTTTTCAAAAGATGGTGGCTCAGTCACATGGGATCATTCCGTTATTTTGTTGCCATCATTTTAATTGTGGTTAACAGTGAGAATCAATGTCTTTTTCTCTTTTCTCCAACTCTCAGACAGAGCCCCTCAGGGCAAAATTCTTGCCTTCTGATACTTTGAAAAACAAAGATTGCATAAAAGCAAAGGGAAGACAAATACTCCTCATTCTGAGGAAGTGCTCCCTAACATTAGGATAATTACCCAAAAAATGAATTAACTGTCTGAGGAAGTAGTCAGTCCCCCATCACAGGGGCTTTAAAATAGATGCTGGGTGGCCATTAGAAAGATGTGGCATTGATATGACTAGTCGCTGGGCAAAATAATCTGTTCTTAATCTTCAGTGTTAAGGTTTCCTGAAACTCACAGCTTTTCTATGAATAACTTATCCATACCAATTGCATTTGTCTTTCTTTTTTACTTCTTCGTTTCTCAAAAGAGTGAAAGGATGAATGGGGTAAAAATGTAAATACGTCTAACACCTCTAGGGAAATAGTTTTGAAAGATGCACTGTGAATATTGGTATTTTATAGCCTGTCATTCCTTTTGATCTGCAATACTGTTTCTGCTCTGTGCATATCTCCTTGCTAGATATTTTCTAAATATAAAAATAAACAAACAAGTAAAAGTATGTCACTTCCCTTGAAGACTCTGCAATAATATCTTGCTCAGATGTACACACATAAAAAGTTAACCAAAAATACAAAGCAAGGGGTGCTGTTTGACAGAATAATGGGTAGGACAAAAAATAGGTTCACAGTCATATGGAAAATAATAGAATAATATATATATATATATATATATATATATAGAGAGAGAGAGAGAGAGAGAGAGAGAGAGAGAGAGAGTCCCAAAATTCACGCAAGAGTAATTTTGATAGAAAACACAGGTTTATAATTAAAAATCATAAATTTTTTATTGATTCATAAAGTATACAGTATAGGGTTATGTATGGAATAGCACATCAAGTAAATGGCCTCCACGGCTTTGCTGGCACATACGCAAAGCCGTGGTCTTCATTGGTCTTCATTGTCCCTGCTCCTGGGCCAAAATTGGTACTTGATAATGCTTATCAAATTGAAGGGAATTGAAATCAAAGGGCAACAGATATTAGAATCTGATTCAATAAACCATGTAAAATTAGGCTTTTATTTTTTGTTGTTGTTAATGCTCACGCAAAATTCAAATCTTGCATGAATTTTGGGACACTATACACACACACACACACACACACACACACACATACACACATACACACATGCAGCTACCAAATGGTGGAAAGACCAGAACAACTGGTCAACCAGTTGCTATGAAGTGCATTGACCACCAGGGGGAAGACACTCAATGCAGAAGCTGCCCCCTAGTGGTCAGTGCGCTCCCACAGTGGGAGTGCTGCTCAGCTGATTGGGATGAGCTGCTGCTCCCACAGTGGCAGCAGCCACTAGCAGGCCCAGGGTGAGGCCGAGCCTCTGCACCTATCAAATACCTGAGACAATCCAGACTCTGGCCTGACCCCACAAGCTGATGCAGGCCCTCTGAGGTGTGTTCTAGAAAGAGTGCGGGGAGCTGGCATAGGCAGATGGCAAGAGGGGACGCGACTATGGGCCCCCTGGGGAGGCTGTCCTGATGGCTGAGGATCCTGGAGCACGGCTGCCCTGAACATCCCCGATGGTGTCACCGACCTGACATCATACTTCAAGGACATTCACCGAGTGGCTTTAGGGTACAAAGCTCTCTGCCAGGTTTCTCTAGGACACAGAACACTCCTTTACCCAAGACATTACTCCAAAACATCAGCTCAAACTAATTTTCTCATTCAGCAGCTGCTCAGAGGGCGGGTCCACAGCCAAGCGGGTCCACAGCCACTTGGCTGATCGGGATGAGCGACACTCCCACAGCAGGCCAATCCCCACAGGCCACACCCCACCAGTGCACAAATCCATGCACCGGGTCTCTAGTAAATAGTCATACAAGAATAAATTCTGTTTCATGTACTCACAACTGTAAACCTGCTTTTGCCCCACGCTGTATAATTATAGGCAAAATGGGGTAAAAACTTTAATGGTCTGGGTCTTTAAAGGAGAGATGGCTTTCTTCTTGCCCTTTTAAAGAAATAACTTTGAGCCAAACTAATTATTTGCCAGTTGTTGGCTTTCTGCTTTTTACATCCTTGGTATAAATGCTCATGTGGTAAATGCTACTTACTTACTAAGATAACCAAAATACTAGGCTACCTCTTGACCAAAATCAAGCCCCTTGAATAATATGTTTGTGGCCATGGCTTACACTTTAAATTTAGAGCAAGGCTTCCAACCCTGGGGTCTGAGATCCTGCAGGGGTTCTTCAGTAGATCACAGGGAAGTCTGTGAAGTTGAATGGAAAGAGTTTATATCTTCAGAGTCACTAACCTCTAACGAAAATCTAACATGTCCTTCAACAAACTACAGAATTATTAGCAGTTTCTATGACATTGTCACCAATAGAAATCACAGATATTTCCACGTCACATTATAACTGCAAATATCTGAATGTGTCATTTATGCCTACTTCAAAGTGACAGTTGTTATCAAAACTCTTGCTAACTCTTGGTATTTAATGCATTAATAAAAATGCAATAATTTAGTGTATTGCTAGGTCACAAATTTGGTGCTTTTTAAAATATCTGTATCAATACTTTATCTCAATATAATTGGTTTTCTTTGTGATCCTATGTATTTTGTTTTATGGCATTCTGAGACAGGGTCCATTTACCTGATTGCTAAAGGGTTCATGGAACAGAAAAAGCTTGAGAATGCCTGGATCAGATACGTTCACCCTCTTCTTGAATTTTAAGGACTGTTTTGCTATTGGCTTAGCAGTTATTCATCAATGTTCTGTCCTTCTGGGTTTATCCCACATTTCAATTTTTGGTTCACCGTGTTTGAAAGGTTGAATTTATAAAAGGAGATAATTAGTGTTAAACAGAACAAAATTTTAATTACTTTAATTTTTAAAATATTTCTCTCACATATACTTTGGGCATCCTATCCAGTAAATAAAACTGGTCCCAATTTCTCTCCAGCAGAAATGGGGTGTCCAGACAGAATGCATGAACTTATCAGATCTTGGATCTGGAACGTATTTTATGAGTTTCAGGGGTTTCTACCCTGGAAATGAGCTTCTTCCTGCAATGTGGAGAAGTATAATCTCCTTTTTATTTCTTACCTTAAACTCTCTGAACACAATTTAACCTCAATGAACTCAGTTCTGGAGGATCAGATGCTAGCTCTTTGAAGAGTCTATGTTTGTTCCGTATACAAAGCAAGTTAATTCATATCACATAAACACTTTCTAAAAGGTCCATGTTAAAACTTCCTAGTCAAGGCTTACAAATTTGCATTATTTCTTTAGACTATGTTTGCTCTTAAATTAAATTTTAGGTTATTTATTTCAAAAAAAATAAACATCAAAAAATGACTTTTGGCCATTTAAACTCAGAAGACCAATTTATATTGCTCTACTCATAATGTCACCTAGTATGGTGGTAAAGATTAATAAAAATTAAACATAACAGACTATTTCAAAGAGAGGGCTATTATGCTCTTTTATTTTATGTGCATTTGGGAAACGAATTTTAGGATGATACACTCAGAAAGAATTTTGTATGTGTGGGGTGTTTTAAATTTATGGATTTCTTTAAATCCTCCCATTATAAAGAGCCTCTGGGCATAAGTGCACATTGAAGAAAGAAAAACAAGAAACTGACCATGAACAGCAGGCACATAGGAAGTCATGGTCCAACCATGACCTTTTCAGCCAGAGCCTTGGTCCGCAAACTGCTAATTCCCATGGAATTCCAAATAGGAAGTTAATAATTTCTATGTATGTTGGTTTGCCCCTCTAGCCATCTGAAAACATGTTTTTTAAGGAATGATTAGGGAAATGGGGGTTCCCCAACAAAACTCATCTCTGTTTTTTGTTTTTCATGTGATAAGTCACATGAATCTTAACACAGGGAAACAGTGCTATTTCAAGTACTTAACAATTTAAAATAAATGAGAATGGTTTCAGCCTCAAGCAAATTTTACAGAAGACATGTTCTTAGAACAGTTGCTCCAGCGAGACTCATTTCTATCACTCACACAGTTGCATATCTATAATTATATAACAATTGCTTTTTCAAAGATCCATACTTGCCTCGACTTAAATGTTTTTTGATCTCACATACCTTCATAAGAGATCCGGTATGAACATTTGGGACAAGTCAGATGATACTAGCTTTGATATCTTCTTCATGTTTTCAAACACATGTACACAATAAAAACTAGTTAATTTCCATTTTAAAACCCTACAGAACCTACTGGGAGAGATTATAAGCTTGTTTGCAATGGCTTAGAGTTTCATCTGAAAACACAAAAATAGGGTTCGCCTTGAAATCGCCTAGGCCTGGGTGGAGGTGTGTCTCACGGGATTAAGGAAGATTGTGACATCCGATATACTGATGACACACAGCAGTGATGGGAGGTGCAGAATGAGTGAAGCATCAAGGTTGCAGTAATTCATGCACACCTAATTGATCTGGAATGTGGCTGCGGTTATTACCATGGAATGCTCCAAGGGTGAGTAATTTCCACAACAATGATCTTACAGCTTATAGATGAGTTCACATTTCGAGGAGGTGGAGGACAGAGAGAAGATGTAGATTATTTTTTTCAAAATAAGGAGTTAATTATGTAGAAGAAAACTGGAGTGAATGGCAGACTTTTGAAGGAGAAGAAGACAAATTGTTTCCATGAGACTCTTGTAGCACTAAAAATAATCTTAATAAAAGCTCATGCTCAGAAGCTGAAAGATTCTTTACACGCGGGTTTGGAATATCCAACTACACGTATTCTCACATAGAGAGCCAGAGATAAGACACCACTTAATGTCCCTCCGAAAGCTATCATCCAGCTTTGTGATCCCTTCCTTCCAGGTCTATGGCGTCTCCATTTAATTCACATATTAAATCAAGGATGAAGTTTTCGTTTCCCATATCATGACGATCCTAACTATATAAGCAAGGCTAATTTTGAAATATTTCCTAAGAAAAATTAAATGAGCTGTTTTGACAGAAGTATACAATTTCAAGTGATGATATCAGACCAGATATAATGTAGGAAGCCTACATAAGATGTGGCATTGCAACTTGGTCCAAACGCAAAGAAAATCAAAAAGGACATTTCAAAACAATACATCCAAAAAGACATTGCTGTTAGGAGAAAATGGATTGGCAAAACAATAAAAAGAGCTTTACTATTTTATCCTCCCCCGAAACTTTTAAGTAATCTCATGGTGAGTCAGTTGTAAACACTCTAAAAGCACAAGCTATGAAAAGAGGTCGATCAGAATTAAAATGTCAACACTGCAACTTTTTCAGTGTGACCAAGCAAGTTACTTAACTTTTCCAAGCCTTATTGTTGCTATAAAATATAACTAGTCATACCTATCTCATGGGGTTGTGTGAAAATTAAATAAACAAGTGTCTATGAAGTACTTAGCAAAACACCTAGCACTCAATAGCACTGAGAGAGTCCTGTAATTATAATACTATACATCATTTTATTACTATTTAAGTCAGCTTACAAATATACATGAAATACAAAATGACAGAAGTACACAAGTAAATCAATGCAAAGGGAAAGCAAGTGTAAGAAAATAATAAGAGGCCAGGAAAGAGGTAAGTAATCACCAGCTTATTCTTTCATTCATTCAATCAACAAATATTTACCAAATGCCTACCATGCTCTTATCTCTGTGTAGTGGAACAGTGCAATGAACAAGACACATGATCTTGTGTTCAGAGAACATATAGTCCTGTATATTTGGTAAAGGTGAGGGATCTATAAACTATCATCACTAATAAGATGTTACCAGTCACCTTCAAATTTTTGTTATGTTATCTTCAAATCACAGATAGCTCAATATACATTCTAATTTATAATAATCTGCAACATTGTGAGAAATGTGGATTGTGGTGCATCCTCTACCAGCATGATTAGGACGATGGAAGCACACACAAGCGCGCACATGTGAACACACACACACACACACACACACACACACACACACACACACACCCCTCATTGGAGTGAGTGCAGAGAGCTCTGTGCTGTCTGTCTCAGCATACACGCAGCCCCAGGGATGGAGCTAGAGGGCCAGGGCTGGATATCTGCATACTTCCGTCCTGCACCTGTGAGCAGCATCCCAGTGATCCTCTATAGTTGTCCTCTCTAAAGAGTGGCAGAACACAGTGCAGGGATGCTCAAAGTGATTACTGGGGTAGAAGAAGACAATTTCAGACATTCTACTTATCCTATATAATAAAGAGCTAATATGCTAATTAGACCAGACAGCAGACAACCTTGCAGAACAACCTGGTGGAACGACCAGTGGGTAGGGGGCGGGGCCAGCAAGCCTGCGCCACCACGCCAGCCATGGTGGTCCCGGCACACCCCCCTTCCACAGAGGCAGCAGGAGAGGCGGCAGCACAGGGGCCCAGTCCCAGTCCCAGCACCACTGCGGTCGGACATCCCCTGAGGGCTCCCAGATTGCGAGAGGGAACCCCCCCTCCGAGTGCACAAATTTTCATGCACTGGGCCTCTAGTATTTTATAATAGTAAAAAAGGTAAATTATGCTTTCTTAATATTTAATGTATAGGTTGGTGCCAGTGCCCTGACTTGGCCTATATGCCACCTGCTCCTTAGTACTTGGGATAACCTGACCGAGAAGCAGAAACTTCCTAATACCATGGGGGCTTGACAGCGACACCTGCTTTCTTGCATTCATGGGCAGCATACTGGAAAATTCTACAGTTTACAAGTGCCAGACTGAATGGTTTTAGAAGTGGTATTATCTGATTTTAACTGAGCTAAGTATTAAAATGGACAAATGAATTGCAAAGTTTGGCAAAAAAAAAATGCATTGAAGATAATGCAAATAAAGAAAGTACAAGTGAACAGTTTAAAAGTGGAGGCAAAGTTGAGACTTCATCACACCCCAAGTACAAGCTCTTTGGAGTTAGTGGTAAGAGCAATGACAATCTAATCAAATCTGACAGAAGAATGACCAGCCAAATTAGACATTATCAGATTGTATCCACTATACCAAACAATGACCTTGCCCTAAATGTGAAGAATGAGCCCAGAGATATTATTTAAGAAATGGTTTCAGTCATCGTGACCAGCAAGGCATTTAAACATCAGTATCAAGGATATGAAATTCAAACTGTGATGTTTTTCAGCAATTTTTAAAGTCATGTAATAGTCAGGGCTGGACAAAATTTCTCTGAAACTTAATGGGAGATGTTTTGAAGTAATTTTTGAGGTTTCTTGCATAATAATGAGAGACTAAAAATGTTTTTCTGGCACAAACAAAAATTCCAGGCTAAGATTACAAAGATATTATCGCACTTGAAACTCATACACTGCTCCACTCAGAGCTATGGCAACAGGAAAGTGAAAGCCAGAGAGCTCAGAAGCCACTGATATGCTTACTTCTCTAACAAATAGCACTTTTCTATAGCAGAATGTTCCTCAAGCTTTGTCATGAGAAAGAGTAATCGTGAAAATCTTTGGTACCAGAGGTTCCCTGTTATCCCTTAACCAAGGAATTGTAAAAATTTTCCAACTTTAAAAAAAAAAAGAGTTACACATTTTTCTTTTACTGAACACAAGTGTTCCAAATTTGCCAACATTTTCTGTGATGACTAGTAGTTCTCAATTGCAGGCAAATCAATGTCAGATCTATATATTTAAATTTCATCTATCCCTTCAAAATAAAGGTGGCAGTTTAATAATAACTGAAAAATGATATTGCTTTCAGAGGGTAATTTAGGCTATGAATTCTAAGCATTTGAAAACAGAAGTTTAGAAACATCTGACTTGTGGGAAGAAAAAATGTATGTCATTATAAAAATTTAGAGCTGTGCACTCAAACCTTAAAAAAAAGAACTTTCTAACCTGTTTTGAAATTTTCCAAATAAGGAATTTTAGAGTTTTTTAAATTTTTTAATATAAAAATTTGGCATATTCTGATTAACTTGAAAAATAAAAAAACTAAATGACATCAGAGAATACAAAAATTTACCAGCCAAATTTCAATACGTATGTCACATGATTGATGAATGAAATTTAAAAATGAATATCATAGTTTTAAAAGCCCAGCCATGGGTATGTGTCTTTCATTTGAATCTTTGTATATTGAAAGTTTGGGTGGGGGGGAGGGAAGTTTTAGCTATAAATCATTTATAACCAAAGATCAAGGTAAACTGAACTTTGAGACAGAACCTTAAATAACTACTACTTATATATTTAACCCACATTTTCAAAATAATGGGGCATGGTTGATCACACTGCTCTTATTAAAAATATAATTAATAATAGCAAAGAGTTAAATATATTAATATTCTAGTGAGAACAAAAGAATATATACAATAATGAATAAAAAAAGTTCTAATACTTACAAAATATCATTTGTTTCTTCTTGAGAGCATCCTAAAATGTTTAGCTTTCCTTCTTACTTATGTTTTACAATGCACAGAATGTGTGTATATAAAAATATAGACCAGTATGCAATTTATAAATAAATAAATAAGTGTTAGAGCTAGGTGTGCAAGCATTTACTACTAAGGATTATAAAGTTTTTAAAAAATATATGAAAGGTGGATAACTCACTCGAGTATTTTTTAAAATGTGGTCCATGGCCCTGGCTGGTTTGGCTCAGTGGACAGAGCGTTGGCCTGCGGACTGAAGGGTCCCAGGTTCGACTCCGGTCAAGGGCATGTACCTTGGTTGTGGGCACATCCTCAGTGGGGCATGTGCAAGAGGCAGCTGATCGATGTTTCTCTCTCATCAATGTTTCTATCTCTCTATCCCTCTTCCTTCCTCTCTCTCTAAAATCAATAAAAATATTTTTTAAAAATGAAAAAATGTGGTCCATGAACTACCTGCCTCTGGGTCACCTAAGGGCTTGTTAAAATGAGAATTCACCCAGAACGACCGATTCAGAATCGCTGGAGGTGCAGCCCAGGGCTTTGCCTTCTTAGCACGCTCTTCGGGTGATTCCTCTGCATGCTACAGTTTGCAAACCAGGGCCTCTAGCCAGGAAAATCATGGCTGACTCTGAGCCGCCATGCACACTCCTTATTCCCAGCGACCTTGAACTGAGCATAAAGATCTATCCCCCTTGCTTGACAATGATAACTCCATTAGCCTATTCTCAGACTTACTAGGAATAATTGTGGGGGAAAGTAGCATATCACATAGTCCTTCCTGTAAAAGGAAAAAATTAGATTTATCAAGAATTTTTAAAAATTCTGAGGACTTTTTATCCCTAGAGCTCATGATAATTTACAAATGTTAACTTCTTTAACCATGCAAATCCCTATGAAATAGTCAGGAGGCCAGACTATGAAATTCTGAATATAAAGCAAAATATCTAAAGAATAATACAGTAAAGAAATATCCAAACTTAGATAGGCATTTAAAATAAATATTAATTTCTCTCCAAGTAAAATTACACAGGGGGAGGAAAGTATTTTTATATTAAAATTTCTGAGAACTTGTAACTACACGTCCGCCCGCCCGCATTTTAAAGATAAATAGAACTTGGCTTCAGTAACTCAGAACCAAGCTTAGCAATTCCAGTACTTCCTGAGGCCCTCCCTGGCCTTATAACCACAAAGTCATATGCTTTTGGAGATCTTACCTTCCAATTTAAAGGGACATCTCAGCTTTCCTCGTCAAGTAAAACCTTTCTGCATTTTCTTAGTCCTGTTCTGTGTCATCTGCCTGTCAAGAGAGCAGTTGCTTGTTTGATTGTTAATTGCCCTTGTTTTTTATTATAGAATGCATTCGAATTTTGGTAAGTAACATGTTCTTCTTTGTAATTAGATATAGTAGTTAAAACGTCTTGCAATTCACCATGGCATTCTCCTTTAATCAGCACATCAGGCTTTCTGATGATGGAACCATATCTGTATTTTCACCACAGCAGACCTGCTCAAAGAAAATTGTGCTGCCAATACACTTCATAATTGGAATGAAATTCAAAGGTAGGAGTGCTTTTATTTTGCAGGCCTGAAATGTGTAAGCCAAATGAAAGTAAATGTGGCTACTTCAATCGTTTGTATCAAGATTCAAAGGCTTTCTATGGGCCTCAGGACATCTATAGTTGAAGTTACCTAGTGACCCTGTATGAAGTACCTATTAGAAGACACATGGGTTGGAGGGCAGATGGGCAGGCTGGGAACTCAGACAGCATTTCTGTGGTGCAATCTTGAGGTGCAATTTCTTCTTTAGGAAACCTCAGTTTTGTTCTCAAGTCTTTCAGGTGGTTGGAAGAAGTCCATCCAAAGTATCAAGGGTGAACTTCTTTGCTTAAAATCAACTGATTGCAGATGTTAGCTACATCTAGGAAATACCTTCACATCTCATGCCAACATTTTGATTGTTTGATTAATTCACAGGACTGTAGCCTATCCCATCTGACCCAGAAAACACAGCCATCACGGAGGACAAGAATGATTTAAACACTTACATGTTAAATCTCCTTCCAGGGAAGCTAATTAGCTCCATTTTACAGATAAGAAAAATGAGGATTACAGGGGTTGTGATTTATCCAATATCAGTGAGGAAATAAGCTGGTCAACCAGGCCTCCCTGGTTCAAGTTCACGATCCACGGAGCACACCCATCCTGTGTGACTCCCTCTCCTCTGTCTATTGAGAAATGATATAGACATGGGGCACTGTCATTCCAGCTTCCTGAGTTTATCAACCAGTGACCAAGCCTCACTTCCCTCCCTTACCCTCAAACCAACGCATTCATGAATGAGGGATCAATTCCAGTGGCAAAAAAAAATTTAAATGGAACCATTGGGTACAGGCAATAAATGAAAAAGGTTCTGGAGTCACACTCCTGAAGTTCAAATCTCAGTTTTGCCATTTACCACCTGCATGCTCTCAAGCAAGTAACAATCTTTCAAAGATTAAAAAAAGTATAATGTTAAGTGCCCAGGTGCTGAAGGACGGGCTGCCTGGGTTAGAATCCCAGCTCTGCTTCATACCAGGCAGCTCTTTACCTCTTCATGCCTCCATTTGCGCATCTGGAAAATGACGACAATGGTGCCAACTGCATTAGAGTTGAGGTTAAATGAGACAACCCTTGTAAAGCACTTATAGCCGAGTCTTGCACAGAGCAAGTACCTAGTTATCACTAGCTATTACTCCAAATTCTACTTCCCATCTGAAAGTGAAGAGAAAAACAGGACATCAAGGGGTATTGTGGGAACTACATACAATAAGCATGGAATGCTTAGCCTAGTCATGGCTCCTGGTAGATGTCCAGCAAATATTACCTGTCCAACTGTCCACTCAGATGCCCGCTCCTAAGTGTAAGACCGGTCACTCCTCCTCACCCCTGCATTTCCACCACCTGATCTGTGGCAGACAATTTAAAATTTTAAGAAATGTGCAATATATAGCCAAAGGCTGTGCCTAGCAGAATGGCATCCTGAAATTGATTCACTTGTTGGAAAAGAAAGGAGCTAGAATCTATCACTACGAGCATACACAGAGAGCATCATACTTCTTAAATTTTAAAAACAAATCATGGACACAAACCACAACTTATGCTTTATCAATATGCATTCTTAAATATATTTCTCTACTGCTATGAATCTTCCTCAAGCAACAGAAATAAACCCAGACTCAACACCCAGAGAATGGAACTTAGCATGGGATCTCTTAGCATATGGCTGGTGGGTCAAATCCATACTACCTCTGTATATATATGGGCCACCAGCTAAGCATGGCTTTTACAGATGAACATTTACACTGGATTTGAAATTAAGTGAAACATTACCCCCAAAAAAATCATTTTTTCTCTTTAGTAGGCCTGCATTACAAAAATTGTATGAATTATTGTTTTTATTTTATTTTAATCTCATCAATAAAATTTGTAGAAAATGTTCTCTCTCTAATTATATAAGTAATTACATATCTTCAATTTTGCCTCTTAGTGTACAAAACTTAAAATATTTATTCTCAAGGACAAACCAAGATGGTGGCATAGGTTAACGCTGCAGTTTGCTGCCTCGAACAACCACTTCAAAAATACAACTAAAAGACGGAACGGACATCATCCAGAACCACAGGAAGGCTGGCTGAGTGGAAGTTCTACAACTAGGAGGAAATAGAATAGCATACCGAGACTCAGAGGAGGCGCAGTGCTGAAGTCAAATACTAAGGTGCGGAGGTGCATGCGGAGCGGGCTGGTGGCTGAGGGCGCGGTTGTCTGTTTCAATCGGGAGGGAGCCTCAGACTCTGAGTTCCAGATCCGGGCGAGTCTCTAGGAACCCAAACTCACACAGGAGAAGCGGGACTGTCTGGCTTCGGTCGGAACTCGAAGGCAGCTTTCTCTCCGAGGTTTGCAGCAGTTGCTGGGACTATGAGAGGCAGAGCCCCTGGGGACCGGACTGAGAGCAGCCATAACTGCTCGCTCTGCCGGCCCTGTTGATCCCCTGGGACCCGCCCCGCCCAAGCCCTGCACAGAGGCATTTGCCGGATAGCCTCAGGCAAAGGCTAGATTAGCACCTCCCCAGAGGACAGAAGTTCTCTCACTGCAGACACAGTTGATTCTCACAGCCACTTGGCCTGGAGGGCAAATCCCCCCTAGTATTACCTACAACAATCAAGGCTTAACTACAACAAGACTGCGCACAAAGACCACTAGGGGGTGCACCAAGAAAACATAAAGAAATGCGGAGACAAAGAAACAGGACATAAATGTCAGAAATGGAAGATACAAAGCTCAAAACCACACTTTTAAGGTCTTTCAATAATTTTCTAGAAACTGCCGATAAATGTAGTGAGATCCTCAAGAAATCTAATGAGACCCTCAATGTTATGATAAAGAACCAACTAGAAATTAAGCATACACTGACTGAAATAAAGAATATTATACAGACTCCCAACAGCAGACCAGAGGAGCGCAAGAATCAAGTCAAAGATTTGAAATGCGAAGAAGCAAAAAACACCCAACCGGAAAAGCAAAATGAAAAAAGAATTTGAAAATATGAAGATAGTGTAAGGAGCCTCTGGGACAGCTTCAAGAGTACCAACATAAGAATTATAGGGGTGCCAGAAGATGAGAGAGAGCAAGATACTGAAAACCTATTTGAAGAAATAATGACAGTAAACTTCTCCCACCTGGTGAAAGAAATAGACTTACAGGTCCAGGAAGCACAGAGAACCCCAAACAAAAGGAATCCACAGAGGACCACACCAAGACACATCATAATTAAAATGCCAAGAGCAAAAGACAAAGAGAGAATCTTAAAAGCAGCAAGAGAAAGAAACTCAGTTACCTACAAGGGAATACCCATACGACTATCAGCTGATTTCTCAACAGAAACTTTGCAGGCCAGAAGGGAGTGGCAAGAAATATTCAAAGTGATGAATACCAAGAACCTACAACCAAGATTACTTTATCCAGCAAAGCTATCATTCAGAATTGAAGGTCAGATAAAGAGCTTCACAGATAAGGAAAAGCTAAAGGAGTTCATCACCACCAAACCAGTATTATATGAAATGCTGAAAGGTATCCTTTCAGAAGAGGAAGAAGAAGAAAAAGGTAAAGATACAAATTATGAACAACAAATATGCATCTATCAACAAGTGAATCTAAGAATCAAGTGACTAAATAATCTGATGAACAGAATGAACTGGTGATTATAATAGAATCAGGGACATAGAAAGGGAATGGACTGACTATTCTTGGGGGGGAAGGGGTGTGGGAGATGCGGGAAGAGACTGGACAAAAATTGTGCACCTATGGATGAGGACAGTGGGTGGGGAGTGAGGGCGGAGGGTGGGGCGGGAACTGGGAGGAGGGGAGTTATGGGGGGAAAAAAGAGGAACAAATGTAATAATCTGAACAATAAAGATTTAATTAAAAAAAAAAGACCATCAAAAAACAAAAAAACAAACAAAAAAAAATGTTTATTCTCTGGCACTGGCTGTTGTGGCTCAGTTGGTCGAAGCATCATTCATACACTAATATGATACCCAGTCAGAGCACATACCCCGATTTTGGGTTTGAGCCCCATGAGGGAAGCAACTGATTGATGTATCTCCTCTCTCTCTCAAATCAATTATCTGTAATAATAAAAGCATAATATGCTAATTAGACCAGATGTCCTTTAGGGATGAAGATGGGGCTGCAGCCGCGGGATCCAGGCAGCCGCGGCTTCGAAGGCCTACCCTTACACGAATTTTGTGCATCGGGCCTGTAGTATATATAATAGTTATTCTCTAACCTTTCACAGAGAAAAGTTTGCCATTTCCTATCTTAGAGAATCTAACTTGTGACTTTCCTTCCCAGGCTACTGTGAACTACAAGCTCTTCGCTGAAGAGCACATTCACTTTGAGAAGGAGTATATTCATGTCTGCTGAGAACACTTCTTAAACCACAGGAGAAAACAAGTTCTCTGCCTTGGCAGCTTTAAAGTACAATTCCAGTCCCACACGCTTAGCCGTAAAATATATTTATAAAGCCATGTGACCAGTAACATTGTGTAGTGTTTTCTGATCATGGGAAAAAGGGTCATTTCCTTGCCTCAATGGACTATTCTTTGGGAAGACATTATCTCATCTCACATGATTAAAAGTTAACTTCTACATTCTAGAAGCTACCATCTTCTCATTTATTTCATTTGTTTGTTTAAAATGTCACCTTTTTCCAAGAGCCCTCAGTTTCATGCTGGATTAAGACAGTTTGGGCTGTTGACATCCCTTAAATGATGACAGCTTGTAATTTCGACTAGCTTCAAGCACTAAAAGTCTTAAACATGAGCTGATCCTTCATTGGGGAAACAGCCCTTACCCAATAGCCAGAAAGTTAAAACTCTGGGGCCTTAAAGCCTGAAAAGAAAGGAAATTATAGAAACAATGCCCTTTATGGAGAGCCCAACAATGGTCTCTCAACCAATTCAAAAATCAGGATCTGTGTCAAATGGCAAAAAAATAAAACACAAACACCAAAATGAGCTAGAAATGCTCAGCAATCTTCAGAGAAGAGGTGTGTGTGTGTGTGTGTGTGTGTGCGTGTGTGTGTGTGTGTATATATATGTTAACAAAATATCCTAAAATGTGAGAATATGACATAAACGGGAATGCGGAAGTACAGAAAAAGAATGTCAGTTACCGGGTGGACCTTGCTGTATTAGGTCTTCAGAACTCGGACAAGAGAATGAGGCTGGAGGCCAATTGCAACACCTCCTGCTGTCAGATCTGCAGATAATCAGGCATCATCACAAACACTGCTTTCCCAAAATAGATACTCTTCACTTATAGAAACCAGAGGTCAGTGACCTCCTGGATTTGGCCTCTTTATGTATCGCCCATTTCTAAAATTACCATCACTTCTGCCTGCAGGGTCCACACTGGGGAGGGGAACAAAGAGGTTTTGACAATTCTGAAAAAGTAGAAAACCAAAGAAGTGATGCCTTGCCTGTCTTTCTCTTTTCACCCATTTGGATAGGGAACATGGGATTCCATACATAGCAAGTTACAGATAATTAATTAATACATCCAAATATTAAAATAATTTGGGGGGCTTTGGATGTCACAAACAGCCATACCACATCCCTTTAAAGGGGCAAATAGCCATAATTTCTCACCACAGAAATTTTAAATACACATTTGAACTAAGTAATGTAAACCGTCAAAAGACCTTAGATGGTACTTTTTATTGACTTGAAGGTCTCATAAAAAGGTCCATATAGCTCCAACACTTCTATAACAAGTTTTACTACAGAAAGAAAAAAAAATCAAAGAGAAACCACAGAACTGCAAATCATAAAGATTAAATTGACCTTAAGACATTAATTACTCCATCACTCAGCTGCTCCTGTTGCCTCCACATTTACCCCACACCACAACTCAAGGAATAGCTCTCATTTTAAGCCTCAAAATATGAGATACCACAAATTCCCAAAACAAGCAATTGCCTCTTAGAGAACATTTGCCTTAGAAGTGACCCATACTTATGAATGGCTACTTCCTGCCACGTTTGATTCCCCTTTCACAGGTACCATGGCTATACCTTCTTAGGGAACCAGTGGCCCCTTCATCCTTCCTGGAAAGACCCTCAACACACCATCCATCCCAGCCATAAATGTACCAGTTCTCACAGGAGCATCTTCCTAGTAGAAGTCACAGGAGCCTTCTGACCCCCAGACCCATCTCCAGTAGCCAAGTCTCTGTCATGCTCCTTTTTTATGCTGGCCACCTACCTATACCACAACTTTGTCTAACTAGACCAAAAGTAGAATGGAAAAAGCAAAAAAATAGGAAACAAAGGCATGTCGTTATAATCATGCAGATACACAAATGCACAACACATATACATTGTAAATATACATATGTACATAGATGCATAGATGCACCTATATACCTGTATGTGTGTGTGCACATGAGCTTTATAGATACAGGTAAATGTATGTGTAGGGAAGGAAAACACTTGACACAGGAAGCCAGATCTTGAGTGCAGGAAACACAGTTGGTACCCACCCAAACCCCTGCTACCGAACTGTTGCTCCCAATGCTAATAGTTCACGGCTGTACCCTTCACTGAGAATTATCCTGGGCTAGAAGAGATGTCCCACCAAAGGTGCCAGGTTGTTAGAGCCCTACAAAAGAGGCCTGCCCCCCTTCCTCATTGTGTCATTCATGCTCCAGAGTCCCTGTGGGATCAGACTGAGGCTGGGCTTCAGCTAAAGCCAAATTTTGCCTGGCTGCTGTCTCTCTGCCACTCTTCCTCCCTGACAGTGTTCACTGAACAGCACCGCCTCAGGAATCAGTGGATCAAGAATCCCTGTCTCAGAGCGCTCAGCATCTCAGCATCTCCCAAGCCAGGGAGCAGCAGTGTAAAACACCAAATACAAGATCAGGAAAGGGTAGTTGTTCATACAAGCAAAGCCATCTGATACATTGGGAGTTTGTTTAAAAATATATATATATTTCAACTGCAGAATAATCTCACACTGAAAGGTATTCCTCCTTTTGTTCCCAAGAAGGGAGTAGACCTAGGGTAGAATTGTATAGGAAACACAAGTAGTAGATTGGGGGTGGGATGGTGTCTAAGCTATGCATTTGTTTTGTGTTCTTTTTTGTACTGTATCTTATTTTAAAACTTAAAGCTTGCCGAGACCGGTTTGGCTCAGTGGATAGAGCGTCGGCCTGCGGACTGGAAGGTCCCAGGTTCGATTCCGGTCAAGGGCATGTACCTTGGTTGCGGGCACATCCCCAGTGGGGAGTGTGGAGGAGGCAGCTGGTCGATGTTTCTCTCTCATCGATGTTTCTAACTCTCTGTCTCTCTCCTTTCCTCTCTGTAAAAACTCAATAAAATATATTAAAAATAAATAAATAAATAAATAAATAAATAAATAAATAAAACTTAAAGCTTAAGGGGAAAAAAAATCCCAGGATAGAACTATGATTAGTCCAGTTAGGACAACTGTCCTTGTTGAAGTTTGGGAGATTTTTTTCTGTAATAACAATGATTTAATAAATGTATTGGGAACTCTCCTCCTAAATTAGTACTTGGTTATTAATCCATCATTCCCTATCTCAATTTTATCCATCTAATGTATTTTCTTTTCCCCTAAATGAGTTCATCACATTTGAAAAATGAATACTTATATCATGATATGCCAAAGATCCAACCCATTATAGCTATTGCACTAAAAGGGTGAATAACAATTTCATAATCTAAAATGATGCTTCTCATTAATATGGATGATTTCACATCTTAATTATGTATGGCTCAAATTCACACTAGGATTAAACAAAATTGAGTTTTGGATCATGAACAGAACTGATTCACGGAAGAATGATGAAGCAGAACTGTGTTTGGCAATTATAGCCTGTGCACAACCTGCAGTTAGACAAGCATCCATAGGTCCAAGACACAACGTTTCTTACCTGGACCATTTCAGTAGCTTCCTCCATTCCTGTCTCCCTAGGGTCTATTCTTCACACAACAGCCAGAGCGACCCTTTAAAATCAAAACACTTGGCAGTGCCCTCGGCTGTCCCAGATCTGTCTCTTGGCTTCAACAGTGTTTGGACAGAACAGACCCAGGGGCCCCCTTCTTCCAGCCTCCGCCACTCTCCTGTGTCCTATCCAGTCACCACCTTCAGAACCACCTCCGGGCCCAGCCAACACACCAGGGTTTTTTCTACCTTAACTCCTTATTGCCAAACAACCACGAGCTCACAAATTGTCAGAATTATTCCCCTCCCCACCCCCCCAGGTGGAGGCTGCCGTCAACCGCCTGGCCAGCCTGCCTCTGCGGGCCTCCCACACCCACCTCTCTCTGGGCTTCTATTTCCACCGCGACAAAGGCGTGACTATCTGCTTCTTCTGCGAGTTGGCGAAGAAGCCTGAGGGAGGGCGCTGAGCGGCTCTTAAAGATGCAAAACCAGCTGAAGCCTCCCAAGGTGAGGGGGCAAAACTCAGGACGCCAGGGAAGCCGCCTGGTCTTGGAGAGGAGCCTGACCCCGGCCCTTTTGGAGCTGCAGGCCCTGGGTTCTGCCTGCGCAGGCCCTCAGCTCCTGACTTCTGGGAAAACTACTTCCGGGTGAGCAGGTGAAACTCATCAAGAAGATGGGCAACACCTGACTCACCTCCACAGGCAGCCGGCCCCCAGGCTGGGCTGGGCAAGTATCCCTTTGAAAGGCTCACCCTCAAGCATGACTAGGAGCCTGTGGAGCCCAGAGGCCTTTGAGGGGCCCCTCTGCATTCCCCTGGTGTGTCTGGCTTATACCTGAGTCTCTCCCAGAAACCACTAGCCATTCTTTTAACCACCCTGAAGCCCTCTCCCATGCATTGAACCAAATGAAACAATAAAGCTTTTTGCAGGAAAAAAAAAATCAAAACCCTGAGTGCCTTCTCTTTATGCTTACAATAAAACCTAGTGATCTGACTGTGGCCAACAAGGCCTTGCATGACCTGGACCTGGCCCAGACTCTTGTCCCCCAATTCCTCCCCTCAGCCTCTTCAGCTGAATTTATCCTCCCACATCTCACGCTCTTTCCTTGGCATTGACCTCACACTTCCTGACCCCTCTGCCTATCTTCTTGCTCCAGATCGTCTCATTTCTAACTCTCCCTCATCATTCAAGCCTGCTTGAATATCATTTGCCCAGACACACTGGGTCTAAAATGACACCCAACCCTATCCTCTTATCTTGCTTTACTCTTTTTAGCATTTACCGCTTGACCTGGAACTTATTGTCTGTCTCTTCCACTAGAATGTGATCTCTATGAAGGTAAGCACTTTGGTTTTCACACCTTTAGATCCCTGGCTCCTAGAGTTGTATCTGTCACATAGTAGACACTCAATTAATGAATGTATATAGTGGCAAAAGCTGGCCACAACACAATAATTGTGATGCTTTCACAGGCATTGTGAGTTATCCTTATTTATTAATAATGTTTGTAATTGTGATATCAGAACAAATGCAAAGGGTCTTTAAAATAGTCTACAATGTCAAAGAAATCATTGGCAAAAAGAGTCAGACAATCTGGTAATTGTAAATAAATACACATTAAACATATTGTGCCTTAACTTAATTAATATTAAAATATATACATTCTTTATATTCATGGAAATAACCTGTGGGAATAAATGACTATTAATGGCCACCAATGAAAATCAGAGAAACACTAGTGTTATAAGATTTATGAATGTTTTCAAGTCATGGAAAGGAAAAATGTCAGCTTTCAACTCCTGGCTTTCCAGTAAAAGGATATAAAACAGCATTGAAATTATGTCCTGCAGATGTTGTGCTAATAATTTTCCCATTGCATATGAACTCAATCGGGGGGGGGGGGGGGATTGATATACTTCCATATTCAGTGGGATTAGCTCATAAGCAAGAAGAAAGCATGTTCTGCTGCACCACATACACTCCCGGAGTTAATTCCCAACGAAAGCAAAAGTCCATGGTCCTTCCAGCCAGATAACATCATAAGTGACAAATTCCTTGGAACTAGTTACCATTTGATTCTAATGTTTTTTCTTCTTTTTCTGCCCATAATTTAAAAGAACACAATCCAAAAAATTCCATTACTCATGCTCCATGATAAATTAGTGGCATGTGAATAACCAACTTGTAAAGGGACAAAAAGTCATTATGAATTATGTTGCTTCTTGAAAGTCCTTTTGTAAGTAAATCAGCATTTTAGGAAGTGGCTTTTTTTTCCTTTTGCTATAGGCATTATCTGAGTTTAGGCAATAATTTTGGCCTATCAGGCTAGAATTAACTGAATGAGGTATCTACAACCCTTGTGAGATAAGACTCTACAACTATTTAACACAGTGGCCTTGTTTCTAAGTATTAGTTCTCCGCCATGGACAGGTCACATTCTTATTTCACGCTTACTCTCACTGAAATGGTAAAGATCTTTCTTTGAAATGGCTTTCTCAGAGCAACTATAACCCGAAAAGACAGTTAATGCCAGGAAAGAGCAAAACAACATGACAAAGAAAACGAAGAAATAGGCATTGTCATATGGTTTAGATTTGGGATTTTTTTCCTCTTCTGTAGCATTTTTACTCTGCTTCCCAGTTCTCTCTCCAGTAGTTGAAGAACAGCGAGAGATTCAAGAATCCAGTTCTCTTCATTCATACCGCAGCCTTTCTCAAGAATAACACAAAAGGGGTAACTTCAAATTCAGATCAAACTGGCATCCTGTTCACTTCCTCCTGCACCCCCTCCTTCGTAAAGCAGCCACTTCCCTTCTCGCTGGATTCCAGCTACTTGACATGATTTTCCCTAAAACTTGAAGTACCTTGAGAAGAAAACTCATTTCTAAAACTGAAACTAAAATGCACTTGCAGACTGAATACAAATGTAAGCGTTCCTTGCAATGTTAGTCAAAACACGTTGTACTATTAGGGCAACATGCAAGCTTGACTTCTCTTTTTTTATAGGAAAAATAAATTGAAGTTAACAAGGACACATGGATTTGGTGTCTATTATTTTTAAATAATAATCTGAATCATTCTTCTCACTTCATGTATTTGCTTTTGAAAAAGTAAGAGAAAGAAAACGCATAATCTCAAATCTTCAGAATCGACTCCAAATTTAATATCGTTGTAGTTCCCAAACAAACAAAGCCATGTTCTAACTTCACGCTCCCAAAAAAGGAAATGCTTTCATGGGTTTCTCAGAAAAATGAAATCCTGAACCGTGCTGGGCAGGTCAATGGCGTGGGGAAACTTCAGTGTAGTTTGTCCTGGATCAGGTCCCCTTGCTTGCTATTAGTGGCCCAGGCTTTTGGGGACTCAGAGTTCCTATTGTGTTTTACCAGCACAGACATCGAAAGTAAATTGTTGTTTTACAAAGTCGTGAAATCCTATCTCAGCTACAAACATGCTCAAACACACACAAACCTTCCATCCCTGAACAAACGACAATCCCAGCTGTTTCTGCCTCGGATCCCAGTTCTCATGGCCAAGCACGCCCCCTTTGAAGTGGAGAGCACCTCTGCCGACCTGCATTTTGCAAACTTTGCACTGTTTCTCTAAGCCTGACCCCTGAACTGATTGTCTGATGACTAATTCACATGCTAAGCTCGCGGTATATCAGTATCACTGGCTTGCCTGCGTTTGTCATTAAGGGTTTGTAGTAAAAAGAAAGATGAAAGAGAAAGGTGTAATATTAGACCAGCAGCCAAACAGCTTATGAGTGTGTTTTGAAAATGTGAATTATAAGAGAAATAGGCAATTCATTTTAAATAAGTCTTTCAAGTTATATAGAAGGACTGTACGTTTTCCGTTTTTAAATTCCCTGACTTTTATTCCTTTCTTTCTAAACTATTGGCTACTCTTGAAAGTGTGCCTTATGTATGAACAATGGCATCACATAAGGAAATAAAGCTTAATTCTTCAACAGTGCCTGAAACTTAGCTGTCCTTCTAACACCATCACTGTCACCAACATAGTCTAACAGAAATTAAAGAAAAGGGTGTATATGGATGCTTCTATTTGAAAAAGCTAGAATTACCAATTTACCAATTACCAATTTTTCTGAGTTGTTAAGATAACCTGTTGTCTTACACATATATACAGAATATGACAAATCTAATTTTTAAAACTTTTCATCACAAGAAATAATTTCATTAAGCATTATTTTGTCCACAAGATTTATGTCCTATTAATACTGTGAACGATACTCTGTTGGGATATCTTGGCAAATGCTGCACCAAAATTCTTTAAAGAAACAGTGGGGCCTCTAAATGTGGATAATGGCTCTTTGAACAGACTCTAAAGACCCATTTCCATAGACTGGACCAGTTCTTTTAAAGAAATACATAAGGAGAAGTCAAATAAAAGGGGTGGGGCAAAATGAGAAGATTAAAAAGAGAGTAAAAGATTAAAAGAGGGAAAGAAATAAGGAAAATTCAAAAGGGAAAAAAAAGATCAAAAAGAGGATTAACCATGTTACTTGTTGTTTTTCAGAAATTAAAAAAGTATGGAGGATAAGGAATTTGTTTCCTTTTGGCCCAAGAAAAATGCCAATTATGGTAGCTAAACTGCCCGGATCACATATCAGCATGCTTTGGAAATGTGAGAAATGGATGGGAAATATAAACATGGAGCAATAGCTTACAGTTATGTTATGAATTAAGCCAGAAAAATATCAAGATTTAGTCACTGAATAAGCTGCCAAGGTTAATTTTCCCTGATGAACTTGAGCAAGATCAGAATAGAAGCGATAGCACTGTAGCTGCATGTTTTCTGCAGCACCCCCATCTCCCCCCCCCCCTCCAGCTTTCTAGAGTCAAATTCTTCATTTTCTCATGGAAAACAACTCCAGGCTAAGAACATAGTCAACAATAATGAAGTCATGAAATTCCCTTTCATTTCTTGATTTTTATTTGATCAGTGCCCTAGGTTCTGAGTTTAGCTCTCTGATATAGTAAAACCAGGTAGCCAACGCTGTCCTGCAGAGTCAACTAGTAATGGTCTTTGTATGTTATTACCTTTTGGCTTTTTTGTTGTTGTTATATCATTTTGATATTGGGACTTGATCATTTAAATTCACTTTAAAATATAGAAAGTGTTTCAAGTTGTATATATTTGATAAAATTGATCTTACACATCTTAAAAAGGAATAGACACTGTGTGTGTGCGTTTGTGTGTGTGTGTGTATGTGTGTGTGTGCACACGCGCCAGATGTTAATCCTGGTGAATTTATATCAATTTTTTCCATTTTTTTCTTGTCCACATATTTCCTTTTGGGTTTGGCATTTTTTATTGTGTGGATGCTTGTACTCCAGCTAACCTAAAACTAAACATATTTGAGTTTATTTTTTTAACTACAGATCTTTTTAATTGCTTCATATTAATTGCTTAAAATTGGAAAATTAAATAACTCAGAAGTTCTAAAACATAAAGCAGGGCAAGAGTAAATCATGAAAGAGAAGCTAGAATGAAGGGAAATAATTAAAAATTATAATATAACATGAGTGCCAGATGAATTCTAATAAAGATTTAAATAATAAAGTGATAAAATTATATAAAAATTTATTTATGGCATTTCAGTACTCTAATGATATATTCAATATATTCTCTCTCAAACACTCAGGATAGATAGATAGATAGATAGATAGATAGATAGATAGATAGATAGATAAGCAATGGCAATTTAATGGAAATTTGAATAGCATTTAGTAGCATCTCATTCTCCTCCTCCTCTTTTATAAACTATGTAAAACTTTTCCTAAATCCTAGTTGCTTTTAGTTTTATTCAGGTTCATCTTAAAGGCAGGTAGCACAGAATACAATCCAGAAAAGTGCATGAATTTTCTATTAATTGACCTTGTGTCAGCAGTCAAAAGGAGTGGACTGTCACTTCTGAGGCAGGTCATGAGAAACAAACAACTTAGGTCAGGGGCCACACTAGATACTTTGCCTCCTGCCACCACCCTCCTGCATGAACTTTGGGGTGGGTACCATGTTGTAACTAAGGCAAGAAGGATGACAGGCAACGGAAGCCAGTGCAAAGTGGGTTGAAATTAGAGCAATCCCACTTCTGAAAATCCATCCTATGGAAACAAAAGTGCCAACATGGAAATATATGTAAAGTTTACCCCAGTATATTTACAAGCAGAAAATAATCTTACAATCCATCCATCCACCATAACGGGGTAGTTAATTTTGTCCATGTTTTTAGTCAGGACATTGGAAGTAAAAATAAATCAATAGAGAAAACCCCCAGATCACATGACCAAATGCTAGACCTGACCCTCTTCTGCCTTTTTCTCTATCTTTATAGCAGTTTATCACTCATATGGGATATAAAAAAATTAATAGGACAGAAAGGACCAGTTGTGCCCACTCCTTTCAAGGTTATTTTTGCATGTCCTCAAGGATTTGGATGATAGTGTCATTATGCATTTATATCCAATCTTCTACTCATAGATGAAAATACAAAAAAGAACAAGAGAATAGCCATGGTGTCCATACATTTGAATGTTTACCAACTGCTACCTACTATTGTAATAAGATTCAATGTGAACAAACCCTTAAATTCAAGTTCTTTTTTTTAAAATATATTTTATTGATTTTTTACAGAGAGGAAGGGAGAGAGATAGAGAGTTAGAAACATTGATGAGAGAGAAACATCGATCAGCTGCCTTCTGCACATCCCCCACTGGGGAAGTGCCCCCAACCCAGGTACATGCCCTTGACCGGAATTGAACCTGGGACCTTTCAGTCCACAGGCCAACGCTCTATCCACTGAGCCAAACTGGTTTCGGCAAATTCAAGTTCTTAAAATACTCACCCAACAAATATTTATTGAACAGTCATTAGGTTGAAGGGAAATTATCTTGTTTATTTCTCATGACAACCCTGTGAGGGGTGAGCTAATATCTCTATGTGATAGCTAAGAAAACCAAGACTCATGAGGTTGAATGAGTTGCCTATTCAGCTAATCAGTGGGATTAGGGATTGTAAACCAGGTCTTTCTGAAGCCAAGCCACTCTGGATCTTGTTACACTACATCACAGCAGCTTCCTCTAAAAACACAGTTAGCATTGTTGTCAAGAAAGAGAATGTAAGCACCAACTTCTCAGCCCAAAGGAGAGTGGTTAAGTGAATGATGGTACATATGACAGTAACCACTAATGTAGGAGAACTAGGTGATATATATAGAAAGGTTTTCAAAATACATTATGTAGACATAAAGCAATCCAACAGCTAAGAAAAGACAGAAGAGTGTTTATTGAATATTCCTATTTGACTACCAAAGAAGGGATACACACATATATATATATCTATATATATGGATATACCCACCACATGTGTCTACATATTTTGAGCACAATATACTAGAGCCCTTTTAATAGTTGCTGTCCCTGCAGAGAAGGACTGGGGGTCTATGGTAAGAAATTAAATTACCATGAAAGGCTTACCAAGTGTGCTATTAAACAATGTGGTCATCGTGAGTGCTATATAGACTTAGAGTAATTCCAGATCCCTTCCTTGGCACAGAGTGGGAATGCATTTCTTCCAACCTTTTTTGAGATTAGGTTGTGTGGCTTGCTTTAGTCAATAAAATGTGAACACATAAAATGAGTCATGTCTGAGTGTTAAAAGCTAGTGCCCAACTTACCCTTCTGTCTCAACTGAAAGCATGTGCTGAGATAAAACCTCCATTAATCAGAGTCCCCAAGTGACCATGATGAGCAGAGTTCTCCTGCCAAACCTACATTGCACATGTAGAGAACGAGAAATACACCTTCATTGTCTTAAGCCACTAAGAGTTGAGATTGATCATTATGGCAGCATTGCCCAGCCTATCCCGGCTGATACAGCATAGAAAAGAAATCCCAAAGTACAAAGAAACATAAACCTAACAATTACATTCAAACTTGTTAGTATTTTTAAATGTTGAGGGGGGGAAATGTGTTTTAAAATAATAAGTTGGTTCATTCACTTCTTGAGTAAATATTTATTGAGGAACATATATGTCCCAGGCAATTATAGGCACAAGGGAAATACCATTAAACATGACAGACAAGGTCCCCACTCTTGCAATTAACACAAATAAATGAGCAAGAAGAGATCAGGTAATGATGTGAGCTCTGATGAAAATAAAAGTCGTGTGACGTCATGGGAGGGACTGGGTGGCAAGTTTGGGAGGTCAGGGAGGCCTCTGGGAAAAAATCACTTCAACTGATGACTGCAATTACAATGATAGTTCTAAAACCACGGAGAAGTTTCTTTAAACTTCTTCACAGTCTCCAAATATTCTTGAGTATGCCTGTATTTCATTTTTACATCAGAATAACACCATAAAATAAATAGATCACAGCGGATAAAGTGTGGAGTAATAAGGCAGGAAACCCAGGAGGTCCTGCTTTCACCGAGAGAGTGAGGGACCATATTCAGTTACACCTGCAGATGGAACCGATAGAATCCTAAGTGGAGACAGAAGCAAACGTTGGCACCTCTCTAAGTGGGGAGGCCACCAGCTGAAAATGTATCCCACGAAACATCAATCAAGATAGCAGTAAAAGGGGTGAAATGCGTACACACATAAAAACAATTGAAAACATATTTGCCTAATTATACAGACAAAGATATCTAGACCAGTGATGAAAGGAGATGAAAACCTAGGCAATGCGGAATCTGCTCTGATGGAACCCAACTCCAGGGCTGGTAACATGGCCTTAGGGACAAATGCCACCAATTACAACAACATTAAAGAGTTAATAAGGCTTGTGAAGTGTTTCCAAGAAAAGGAGGATCTGAAAGAAGGAAGCCACAATTCTGCTTTTATCAGCAGTTACTCTTTTATATTTTTTGTATCAAGCTAACTTTATTAAATCATTCTGCAAAGGTCAAGTGGGATGTGTCTTTCCTGATCTAGTTTCATATTTCACGCCACAGACTAAGCGACTGGATAATATACACTGTATTTCCAAAGACTGGAAGACATTTACACTCAAGTGCTGATTTCCTGTGTGTGATATTAGTCACTTAGACAATGGGGTTTTATACAATGCTGTGTATGTGTAGGAACTCGGCCAATGCTTTTGTGTGTGTGTGTGCTTGAAAATCTTCCAGTTACCAGCTGTCAGAAACACAGTTTAACTGCTTACCATTAGAAGAAGCAACTAGTTCCAATTCATCATTGCAGCCATAAGGCATAATATCCTCAGGTTGCCAAAACAACACTTTTCCTTAAATGAATATTCAAAAGGTGTAAAATCCATTTAGCTGCTAGATAATAATTTACAAGCTACTGAAGTTCTTGTAGTCAAGATGTCTTCCTCTCCCAAATATTGGGGCAATGCTTGAGACTCAGAAAGTCTGACCAGTGCAAAAGGAGACCCCAAAATCTAAACTTGTATTGCATCACTGTGATGAGCATTTTAAAAGTGACAATGAAAAAACAGATATTTATGTATTTTCTATTCAACATTTTAAATTTTTTTCACCAATTCACAAATATTATCTCATTTTTCTTTCAGCATTTTTAACAAGTAGGTCTGAGAACAAGTGCATCCTTTATATTTAAGGTATAAACGATTATCTGTGTGGTGCATAATAACCAAGGGTAAATGGTAAACAACCATTTGAGTCCATTCAATAAACATGTCAAGCAAGTTGCCAATGAATGAAATAAAGTTGGAAACACAGAAATGCCCAAAAGACTGCCCTCATCTTCCAGAAATTTAAACTATGGAGGAGAAAAACAAGTTAAAAATAGCTATGAGACTGTTCATATGGGCAAGTCTGATGTTCCAGATCTCCTGGAACTATTAAAAAACACCCTCTAACTATAAAAGAACCTTCCCACTTTCTTAAAGTGCAAATACCCACACTTCTTAACCCCATGAAGTCCAACATTTGACCAGATTGCTCTCATCCAAACAGCTCTGGGAATGCTGGCTAAATGACAACAGTCAATCATCTGACTTTGGATGGCTGCTGTACATGACACCTCTTAGCCTCCCCACATGGGTCTTTCTTGGGCAGCACCTGCTGGTGTTCCACCACTTCTCCCCAACTTGGGTGTGGATGTTTCCTTCATTGCTTAGGACAGTAGCTGAGGCCTAACTTTTTCTGAAGTCAGGAAGAACAGAAAGAAACTGTGAAACAGAAAAGTTAAACCTTGGTATAATCTGTGAGTCCTCTGAGACCCTCTCCACCATTCTCCATTATGCTCTCTCTGTGAGGGACTGCTGTACAGACCCACGTGTTTGGCTCCTGTGCCCTCTGGCTTTTAACTGGGTTCAGCCATGGGGAGTCCCAGCAGGAGCTGGGAGAGCTTTCCCTCCCTCACTCCCCTTGCAGCTGCCTCTGAACATCTTCATCACAGGCCAATCTCAGAGCCAACTGCTCTACAGGACTCTCTCGCCAGGTTCCAAGAAGCTCTCCCACCCATCTCATAGCAGCCCTCCTTCTTTCTCCCTTGCATAATCCCTTGCAATTCCCCTACACCCCTCCAACTTTATAAATAGTCTCTTTATTAAAAACCCTTCTTTACATTTCCAAATTCAAGAGTGGCATCTGTTTCCTGTTGACCCTGACTGATACAACCCATGATTGCCTGAGGACCACACCCAGATGTTCCCACCGGGTTCTCCTCCTGTGCTTCTGGGAACAGTTTACTTCCTTAGTCAGTCTCTACCCTTCCAAGCCCAGAAAGAAGGAACTGGTTTCCTACAAGTAAATGTAACATGTAAGCATAAAACTCCACCTACAAAGATGGCCTTTCACATCTGTCTGCAAAGTTGCTCAATTTCTCAACATCTGAACATATGTTCTTTACTCTCCATTCCAGGGTAGGATATTTGTGTTCCCTTTACATAACCTAAGAGACAACTAGAGTATTTGGGGAAGGGGTACAGTTTGCCACCCAAAATAATTTAAACTTGGAGCTTAGAAAAAGAAGAAAGGCAGTTCTTCCCATTTTTGCCTATCAAGGCTAAGCAAAGAGATCTTGGGACCCATCTCCAAAAAGCACCCAGTCACAAACCTTTGGATAATGAGTGAGAATGGATCATCCCAGTCAACCTGTACACAGGGCACTGCACATCCAGAACTCTCCACTGATGAAAATGCAGCTTGGCTACTGAGAGTTAACTTACACCCCCACCAAGCTTTTGGGGGCACAGATTAGAAAAGTGACCATCATGGCAGACACATGTTCCTTCTCCCATGAGTTTCTTATTGGGCTCCTGAAGTTGAAAGGCTCTCAATCCATTTTTAAGGAATAAAGAATTGTCCCATTTTTCCAAATCTCAGATCCCCTGAACCCTATACACTGGAGAGCCCCACAAGGCTCTGGCTGTGGACCTGTCTTACTGGAGAATCTGGGAGGTCCAGCACCTGTCTGATTCCCTGGCTTCTTTGACTGGCAACGCCACAGCTGGTATCATATAAAAATGGAGCCAATATGTCCTTTGCCACTGCATCTGCCCAGGAACTTCCTTCTTATCCCTAGAGATTCAGCTCCAGGGTCACTTTCTCTGAAAAGTGTTCTCTCTCCTTGGGATCCCACACTAACTCTTCCTCACATGTTACTTTGTGTTCCAACCCTTCATTCACTGATCTAGCTCCCTCAGGGCTGTGGTCTTTTGACAACAAGAACTGGCTTATTCATCAGCATAGCCCCACTGCCCAGCACACAGTAGGAGTTGGAAAGGTATCAAATACATTAATTAGGAAATAAAACCACTGCCTACCTCCCTCACTCTGCAAGCAGTGGATGTGTGGGGCTTATTTTCAAGGCTCAGGAGCTGTATAAATGCTTGGTTTCATGTCGGGGGAGAGCCAGATGAGCAGGATCAAAAGGCAGTTATTTTTTCTGTTACATGATTAAAACTCTCCTGAATGCCACAGGATTACAAGAGCCTGAGGAACAAGATGTCAACACACTTCTTGGGGGAAAGCCCCAGCCCTGCTGATGTTTGTGTGGTGGGGCTCTGTAGACCTCCTGCTGTGGATACAACGCTATCCTGGCACAGGCCAACCCAGCAGAAATTCCTCAGCTCACCCTCACGCAGCCTCACTGCTCCTCTTTACTTCTCTCCCTCTGGGTCAAGAGCTGGTGGTGAAGTTTGGGGGTTAATGAAGCTAAAGTGTCTCCATATTCCAAAGTGACTTCTGTTTCTCAGCTCTGCTTGGTAAGTGACCCTAAACACTGCTTCAGGTCCCAGAAAACTCATCAGTCAGTTTTCTGGTCAAGTGCAGTCAAGGCTTCAATGCAGCCAAAGACTTCTCCCTGCCCTAGCTGGTTTGGTTAAGTGGACAGAGCATTGGCCTGTGGACCAAAAGGTCTAGGGTTCAATTCCGGTCAAGGGCACATGAACAGGTTGCGGGCTCAATCCCCAGCAGAAGGCGTGCAGGAAGCAGTCGATCAATGATTCTCTCATCATTGATGTTTCTGTCTAACTTTCCCTCTCCCTTCCTCTCTGAAGTCAATAAAAATATTTTTAAGATAAAAAAATAAACTGTATTTCTATACACTACAGAAAAAAAAAATTTTAAAAGACTTCTCCCTGAGTTCTCTGTCAACCCTCCTTGCATCCATCTCTATGGATTCTGAATCCAGCAGTCTGGGTACACCCAAACATTAGTCTGTTTGTTATTGTTGTTGTTATCAATAACTCTGCAGACTGTTATACAACCAGGGCTGAAAACCAGAGCTCTAAGAAATAAACTAACTAGCTATTTTCCTTTCTTATTCTGATCCTCCCAGTAGTGAATCCAAAAATCAAGATCTTGTGCCAGATGCATTAGTCAGAAACACAGAAATATGGCTTTTAAGTGACTTGTTAGACCCCCTACCTCTCCCTTCTTTCCTAAGGTTTTGCACCAATCCAATCTCAAGACCATCTGTGTGCCTCTGATTCATGAGCCAATGGCTGGTCCCCTCCACCCCAGAGATTATTGCAATATCACCCTTGTTCACCCCAATTCACACACACTTGAGGTTGAGCTCCTTCTTCAGAAGATCATGCAGGAACAGAGGGTATAAGAGAGTCACTCTTCATTCACTTCTTTATTCTTTTATTGAACAAGCAGTACTGAGTACCCATCATGGGTCAGACATGATGGGATACACGGTCAGCAATACCCAAGAATGGACCTATAAAAAAGATAGAACTGGCTTATGTCACCGGCATTTGGCAAGAAGCCTGAGCCTAGTTCTGTTTCTTCTTTTTCTCTCATAGATCATCTAAAACTAATTCCAGATCCATGAGTGCATGTCTAGGACTGAGACTGGCTTTGTGAATCTCTGCACGAATACTGCCACTTGTCACTTATTCCATTCTTCAATGTTTGATACAAGCTCTCCTTATTCATAAGTGATTAAGCACCAAAAATCATTTACTCCGAATGGTTGAGGCCCAAGTCTTTATCCCAAAATAGATTTTGTTCCTATACAGATGTTGGTTCTGGTCCCATGTGGTAATTACATAGTTTGAGGAGTGATTCTTCCATGACATGTCCATACAAAGGGTATTAATTAACCCATTTCCTCCCTCATTTAAGACTCTTTCTAAACTCACAACCATAAGTCAGTGACTTTGTCCATTACATTGGTTCTATATGCCAGCACTAATGAAGATCCCTTCTAACACAGGATGTTCCCCAGATATCCAAATGTATGTGAAAATACATTTCCAAATTGGGCTGATTAAAAGCCTAAAACAATATGTTTGTTTCCATCACAGATGTGAAGTCTGATATCTATTCCTAGGAAAACTGCTGCCAAGGAATGACTCAGCAGCTGACATTAATGCAGCCATTTGATTTTCAGTTTTAACTTTACAAATTAAATTGTAAACTAAATGGATAAAGGGGACCCTCTCCAGACACATTCAGGTTAAAGCCCAGTTGACTGCCAAAGGCTCAAAGTCCTTAAGGGGGATGAAAGTAAGGACCCTGGCCAGGGTTAGGATTGGGATGTCAAAGCCGCATTCCTTTGAAAATGGATTCAATACCAAAAAAAAATATTAGGGAACAAATAATCTACGGAGACTTACAACAGGAAAAACATGAGCAAAGCAACAGATCTCAGAGGCATGCAGACATAAGAGGGCATAAAGAAGTATATCAAAAAGAGATATGAGCCACACATGGCACGTTCTGAGATCAGTAGGGAAGGGAAAGTGATATGTAACATCCAGTTGCTGTTGTGTAATCCCACATCCTGGTATTTTCCCTCGTGTATTGGGAGTGAGTTTTTTTAATGCCTGGTTTCAACTTGAGTTGGGCATGAGGATAGGTTGACATAACAAAGTGATATTGCAGGCAGCATTTGGAAAGACAAAAAGAAAAACACGTTCTGCCATTAGCCCAAGTAAAAGGCAATGTCGCTATGTGTGACCCTAGCCAGACTGATCAACAACTACAGACCTCAGTTCATTCCTCTGTAAATTGGGGCTAAATATGCCTGCCTCACAGGATATTGTGAGGATTAAACAAGATAACAAAAGTTAGATTACCTTCCTTTCCTCTCTTTAGAATAGTTTTAGAAGAAATAATTGTCAGGAAAAAGGCAACATAGTTGGCTGAAAGAATGAGTGTGTGAGCTGAAAAGACTTAAGGCATTTAAAGAATTTGGACTTTTTACCTACTACACTTCAGGTCCTTGGGGTTTTAAAAAATGAAGTCACATGCTTTAGGTCAGCGCTGACCTTTCTGTGATGATGGGAATGTTTTATATCTCTCCTGCCCAATGTGGCAGCTTTTGGCTATTGCACGCTTAGGATGTGGCTAGTGCAACTGAGGAATCACTTTTAATTTCATTTACTTTTAATGACTTTAAATTTAAATAGCCAACCATAGCTAGTTGCTATCAAAGTGAAGAGTGCTCCTTGAGATCTTTCTGATTCTAAGCTTCTCCCACACAGTCTGGACTTGGGGAAGCAGAAGAGGGTGAGTTTAAGCACACAGGCTCTGGAATCAGACTGCCTGCACTCAAATCCCAGCTCTGCCCCTGGGTGATCTCATATAAGCTCCATGTGCCTCAGGTTCCTCATCTATACAAGAGGAATGCTAATGTTAACACCTGTTACATATAAGAGACTGGGGGAAATAAATAAGTTACTATAAGCAAGGACCTCATGGTTATTCATCTGATGAAAACAGTCCTCCTAATTCATTACAACTATGTATTTACTCCTCTGCCTTAACCACTAGGTTATAAGCTAAAACACCAGTACCAAGAACCATGATGGCACATTTAGACTCTCATAAAATAAGCATTTAAATAAGTGTTGGAGGGGGGGAAAGAGAGAGGGAGGTAGGAAATGGGGGGGAATAAGGAAAAATGAATGAAATAGGCATTAATGTTTTTCATGAAGAGTGAAGAAAGCTTCTAAAACAAAATAAAATTTGACAGCTTTCGATCAAAATTTCATTGGAGATGACCGTGGGAGATGAAGATGAAGTGAGGTGCACTGGGGGAAAGCATGCTTCCCAGTAACGGGCTGGCAGAGCTCTGAGAGAACAGAGAGGGGTAGCTGGACTTCGTTCCACATGAAATACAAACTTCAATCCTTGAAAGTGTGTGCAACCAAGCTTCTTCAAGAAAACTCTATTGCGGGTCATGTGACTTTACTTGTCCATGTTATTATCTAATCTAAAAGGCACTGTTAGGAGTGAAGTATATGTTTTGTTGGCTCCCCATTTCCAAGTTTTTATTAATACTACATTCACCAGTTCCCGCAAAATAAATAAATAAATAAATAAATAAATAAATAAATAAAAGCAGTGTCGGGCAAGTTTTCATAACTTTATTCATTATAAATAGTAAATATTTACTGCACTTTTTACATGAAAGACATTTTTACAACACATTGTTGTTGGTTGAGGCTGCAACACAAAGATAGATCTTCTCTTCATCCATCACCCACTAAGACCAATGTATGAACTAAACTCGGGACTATGTCTAGTCTCACTAACTCACTATGTCATAGTTCTTAACGCTAAAGGGAATGTATTTGTGCCTACCTCGTTCGTGATTCCAAGCATAGAAAGAAATAAATAACACTGCCTTCCCCCTGCCTGTTTGTTTTAACATCTCCAAAAACAAATTTATTGACATTCTACAATGTCACCACAATAACATATGTAAACCTCAGTTTCTAGAATCTTTTCATATTGGATATCATTGTATAATTTAAAAGTACAGGAGAGCCATGTGGACATATCTGCTCTTGCCCTGCCTTTCCTAGAAAAGAGACGAATGTAAACGTAGTCATTTTAAAAGCATTATTCTCCAATATGGTCTCTAGTCAAAAGGAGCGAGCCGGGTGTCGGTTGTCCAGCAAGTGGCGAATATCTCTGCATTTGACCACAGGGAATCACGGGCTGCGAAAATAAAGCACCTGCAAAAATATAGTTCTGATTCTGTATCTATGACCCCGGCATTGCCAAGGCGTCCGTGAGGTACACAGTATTGCACACTGATAAGCAGCTGTGGGAATGCACTCAATTCTCCGCCCCCTCCCCGCCCAGGTAGGCTTCCACGTGAAACTGAATTGCGAAAACCACACACACCTCTCCCACGCTGGGAAAGAAAACCGGCTTTTCCTCCCCTTATCCCAGGTCCTATTAGCAAGACGTGTCCTTCTGGGACATTTAGTAACAACTGAAGTACAAGTGAGGATAAGAGAACAAATAATTTATTTGGGAGGTCCTTTATAGCTAGTCTATCTTCCTAAAAACGGTGGCATTTATTTGTAAATCAATTTCCAGTGTGTAAAAGTCAAGGATTCCTCCATGCCTGCTTCATTAAGTGAGCAGCTTAAAAGTTGTAGAAGTGTCAGCATTGGATATCAAGGTTATACTTTAGAGAATTTTCTGACTATATTTTAGAACATTCTGCTTGCCTGAACCAATTCAGATAGATCTCTCTCTCTCACACACACACATACACACACACACACGTGCACACACACATACATACATGTGCACGCACACACAAATGGAATGTTTTAGCTCCTTGATGATCAGCACTAAATGTTGGGATATTTGATATGTAGCCATGTTAAATCATTGCCTTAAAATGTTGCATTTGTCTTTACTGATCTGCGTCTTCCTTTTCGCCACGGCTTTTGTCCAGCATGTTCAAAAGAATTTGAAACCGACTACTGGAGAAAGAAAATCAATCATTCTCCTCTGTCTCCTGTCAAGACTGCCCCCCGAGAGGGCGATTTTTTTTCTGAGATTCTTCATGTCTCGGCTGTGGAGACTGGAAACAGGGCCAGTTTTACTCCAAGTGGACAGTCCACTTATGCGATATCTGGCTTGAGATAATGAAAGGCACCTGTAAGGAAACACACACAGCTCTTTAGGTCACGCTGGGACAATTCACGGCAAGGGGCAAAATCAGCTACAGGCTGACAATGTCATATTTAATACCGTGGTATCAAAGGATGGAGACTAATATTTTTATTCCTGAGACAAGTTTGACACAACTCTGTGTCTTTGGGATTATACTCCACATGATCCTTGAACTGACCTCATTAAGAACATGTGTTTCTAATGCCAAGTGTTAGTTCATTTTGGCCAACCCTTGTGTTTTACCTAGTGGCAATCAGGTTTCACATCGCAGCAATTAATAACCGCAAGATGTTGTTGACATCTGTTAAGAAAATAATTATACAAGCGAGTCCTTGCTGGAACCTCAGCCGGCTTTGCCCCAGTTGATCCTGGGATGCAAGGCTGAGTCAGGCCGCCACGTCCCCTTCCTTAAGGAAGAGTTGGAATTTTGAACCCTTCCAGACGTAAATACCCCCTAGAAAGTCCAAGGCTTACTTTGTCCATACTGCCCATATTGGTAGCCTGTGACTGGGTCCATACTGTAGCCCGTGGTGCTGTAGGTGGGTGGACAATAGGACTGAGATGTTGGCAGACTGTCCAAGCTCTTCATATGGTCTAGTCTCTGACTGCAGCTGGCCGACACCGTGGTGGTAGGTTCCAGGCCCCCAGTGAGAGGAGAGAGAGCATAATCGGTCTGGGGCTGATGGGGTACCCCGCCGTGGTTGGTCAGGAGTCCCATTACCTAAAACAAACAGGTGGATTAGGAAGACGTGAGACTGAGAGAAGGACCCTAGCCTACAGCTGACAGAACAACTGGAAAAGTCCCATTGGGATTTCTTTGGAGATCTCCTGTTAAAGAGCTGTCCCGAAGATGGTGACCTGAATTCAAAGTAGCAGAGGTATTACATCATGCTCAAGGATAACATCTGACTGCCCTTTCCGAAAAAGGAAAGGGGAGGGCATAGGGGGAGGAAGGAAAAAGAAAAAGAAGAAAGGAGAAGAAGGGGGGAAAGAGAGAGAGATTACACCATGCCCCTAGTGATAAAACCGGACCTGGATTTCAAAGAAGGAGAAAGGAAGGAGGGACACAGGAACAGAGCCAGGGGGAGATTGCATCTGTTCACATAGAATAATGTCTAACCATATATTACATTTGTTTCACCTGTGATTTTAAATATAAGGCATTTGCTTATATTTTTTAAAAAAGTTAAATGAATTCAAATCAAATTCTTTTCCTGTGTTTCGAGATCTCTGTGGCTTTTTTCAAAGTGTTCGCTCCCAAGAAAGTTGCTCCCACTCTAGCTGGTTTGGATTGGCGGATAGAGCGTTGGCCTGTGGACTGAAGGGTCCCGGGTTCGATTCTAGTCAAGGGCATACGCCTGGGTTGCTGGCTCCATTCCCAGTGGGGCGTGTTTAGGAGGCAGCCAATCAATGATTCTCTCTCATCATTGACGTTTCTATCTCTCTTTCCCCTCTCCCTTTCCCTCTGAAATAAATAAAAAATATATCTTTTTTAAAAAAGAAAGTTGCTCCCTATCTTGGCATCCTTCAATAATTAGAAGTAATTGCTCCATCCCTGAGGCTTCCTTGTACTTTTCTCACCCCTCCCACCCTGTAATCCTCACTTCGCCTACATTGAACTGTGAGAGACTGGAGGGAAGTAGCCTCACTGAACAGAGTGCTTAGCATCTAGGAGGGAGGAAGTAAAGGAAGAGAAGGAGGAAGGAAGGGAGGGAGGGAGGGAGGGAGGGAGGGAGGGAGGGAGGGAGGGAGGGAGGGTAAATGATTCTCCAAGTCACTGCGTCCCTTGCTTAGTCTTCCACTCCTTCTCTAAACTAACGTTTCCCCATGAATAGTGTTACATGAAAAGCCTGAAATGCAAGCATGTTATAAAAAGTCCACCCGGTTTTGTAAATAACCCTAAAGAGCAAGAGGACTTTTAAAAAAACAAACTGTGATAACAGAACAACTTTCAGATTAGCACGGTGACAAGTTTCACAAACTCAAGCTCGCTGACCCTTACAACACCTTGTTTCAGAAGTAAGTGGATAATTAATGTTGCAGCTGGAAACCTGTCACACAAGAGAGGAAGTGATTTTTCTCAGGTTCATACAAGTCAATGACAGGGCTCAAAAAGCAATTGCAGAAAAAAATCAACTGCTGGGTGCAGAGCCTCGTGTGCTTACAAAGTATCACCTGCTTACATTGTATGTAAACGCAGGGGCCCACGATGATGGCCCGGTATTGCCGTAAGAGTTCTGGTGTGTTTTACGATGTTTGAAGGGCATGCAACTTAAAGTGCACCCAGAAGAGCAGGAGGAGGGGCAGTGATGAAACCCGATGCCGACTCCAGGCCTTGTGCAGGCCCCCAAGGAAATTCAGGTCCTAGGAGCTGGGATCTAAGGGTTCCAGCAAGGCAGGCGAGAGAGACTAGTCTTGCATCCCAGAAATTACATTCCAAAAAACGATGAGGCCACAATGCCCTTTGGGAAGGGCGTGCATAATCCTCACAGCTAAACAAAATCTTCCTGAAATAAAGCTTTAAAATGATCTGCCTTCCATTAGCCCAAGAGATGAGGGAGGGAGGGAGGAAGGGAGGGAGGGAGGGAGGGAGGGAGGGAGGGAGGGAGGGAGGGAGGGAGGGAGGGAGGGAGGGAGAGAAAGAGAGGGAGAGAAAGAGTGAGAGAGAAAAACCATCTTCTGTGGATTACCCTTCTCCACTTCTTTGTCATAATATCCAACTCTTTAAAGCCATTCCCAGATTTTCTTGAGCTACGTGGTGAAATATGTTTTTAACAAGCTCTAAAAATTATGTATATTCCAAAAAAACCATCATATGCAACAGAGCATAGTTTTGTTTTATTGGTGATTTTAGGGGAAATGAAAATCACAGAATAAAGTAAGAATCCATAGGATTCACAGCTCCAGGAGAATGGAAAGCCACTAGAACCTGGGCTCCCTTAGGGACCTACCCTAGAGTTTATAGTGAATTTACTTCATTTCTAAAAGTTGAACGTAACCTATAATGCACTGAAGCTATTTCTCAAGTGCTCTTCCAACTACATGGTATGGGGGTTTTTTTCCCCTTTTTTGCCTTTCTTTGAGCATATATTGACGATTTTACAGTGCATACTTGGAAAATTCATAGACTTTAATTGATAATACTAATTTATTTAATATTTTAGTTCAAGACAAAATTTATGTATGTCTATTACAATAAAAGAGCCTTTAAAATAGAGGTTGTTCGATGTCAAATGCATTCTTTTTAAATCAGAGGTACCTCTTTGTGTACTGACCTAATGGGCAAGAATGGATAGGAAGGATTAAAAATACACACAAAAAAATGTGATATATTTTTTTTTTCATGAAAGGGAGATAATGACACAGGGTACAAATATCTCACTGCAAATAAGCTGTGCTAAGTAAAAACAAAACAAAAAAAACTAGAAAAAAAACAAATTTTTAACTATCAATCCATAAAGAAAATTATCCAGTAGTACTAGATAAAAAGGGAGCATATTTTAAATTAATACATCCTTCATGAAGATATATACTTGAAACTCAGTTTATGGTATGTCACTTTAAGGAAGAAATGGAATACCCTACGTACAGTTATAGTTGGAGAGTAAGAGCAGACTTTTATTCAAAACATGCACACTCTCTCATGAGCTATATGTACATTTTTGTGATAAACTTTTTTTAATCCTCTGCTATACATTTCTTGTTTGCATAACTTTGAAAGCAGCAATAACTTTGACCACAGGGAGCAGGGAGGAGGGAGAGGGGACCATAAAGATTCTAAGAGAAGAAATGAGTCCTTCCTGTAAGCAAAAACCAGCTTATGATGTTCATGGAGCAACTTTTTGCAGCTGCTAAATTTAAAAAGAAAATGGTGTATAGGATTTACATCTAAGACCTTGAAACATACCTACTGAAGGAGGGAGGTATCTTTCAGGGTCATATTCTAGGTCAATAAAAAGATAGATCCGCCAAAACCGGTTTGGCTCAGTGGATAGAGCGTCGGCTTGCGGACTGAAGGGTCCCAGGTTCGATTCCGGTCAGGGGCATGTACCTGGGTTGCGGCGGGCACATCCCCAGTGGGGGATGTGCAGGAGGCAGCTGATCGATGTTTCTCTCTCATCGATGTTTCTGGCTCTCTATCTCTCTCCCTTCCTCTCGGTAAAATATCAATAAAATATATTTAAAAAAAAAAAAAAAAAGATAGATCCTCAAAGGTTCTAGGTCACGGTGTCTTTAAGACATCTGGGAGCATGACCCAATCAGAAAGGATGGCTGCCGGGTGAAGGAAAGAGAAGAGCAGCTTGTTGGCTCTTCCTATCAGTACTGCCACTTGTCACACTTGGGAAGCTAGTGACAGCCCTGCTTTAGCAATAGCTCTGAGCTCAGCAGCCCAATACTTGCAGTGGCTAATGTGCAGAAATTAAGGGGACCAGAGATCAACTGTCTTTGGTCCCTTTGACTTCCCTGAGAGAGCCCGAGAGATAGACATTCCCCCGCAAACTCTTATCTCACTGTAAATATCACATACTGTAATTGTGATTTGTTTCTCACAAACTGTATGAGGATGGGGAAAGATGCACTAATATTTTCCTACAATTGGTCTGAAATTAAAAGTAATAAATAATTATAACTAATGCAATTCACTTCAATACTTCACATTGATAAGACGAGAAATATACCTATTTTAAAAGATTTCAAAATTAAAAATGAAATCTCTGTTGGAAAAAAATAGTGAATACATAAACACAAAATATATTGCTTTCCCCTAACATAATTTAAAACCTCAAATCTCTGTGGAAGGGTCCCATTTCACTTTTATGTACGTTGCTTTAAAAGCTATTTTGTATTTCATGTGGTTCAAGGGAAGCTATGAAAATTTCTATTTGCTGCACAAAGAAGTTGGTAAATGAAATTCTTGGAATTCCCCCAATATGGTTTTGGAATGTCTTCCAGTCATACTTTTTTTTTCTCTTTTAGCATATTGTCAGGATTTCTTTTATATATCCTTTTCCTATAGCAATTGTAATTCAAAATCATAAAATAAAATCTCAATTTGTTGCAAAGTGTGTTCTTTTCCCCCATAAACCATCAGTAAGTTATTTCTACTATAGGGATGGCATTTTTGCCTGATTATTTTTTGGGGGGGGTGGGGGCGGGGGGTGCAGGGAACAAAATTGCCTTGTTTTTGCATACTATTTCAAAGGAAAAGAAATAAACTCAGGGCTACCCAATTCTGTCTACAGAACACTGACCACATTATTAAATGCCAGGTAAATCCAGGAAGCACAAGGACCAGGAAAAACATTGTCCTTTGATGAAAATCTTGGTTCTGTCCTTTGGGAAAGGAATGTGGAGAAAAGATTAGTTTTTCTTAGTCTTTATTTTTAAACATATTTTTATTGATTTCAGAGAGGAAGGGAGAGGGGGTGAGGGAAACAAACATCAATGATGAGAGAGGATGATTGATCGGCTGCCTCCTGCACACACACTACTGGAGATCCAGCCTGCAATCCAGGCATGTGCCCTGACTGGGACTTGAACTTTGACCTCCTGGTTCATAAGTGGACATTCAACCACTGAGCAACACCAGCCGCATGAGGAGAACTTAGTTTTTACTTTTAGTTGAGTACAACTCTTAGGGAAGGCACCTAAAAAGACAACTATTAAGGATATTTTTAAATTGTTACCTACAAAAACATTTCCTAGATACCGTGTCTAAATTGCTTTATGGATAACCTTTACAAACAAATCCAAAGCCTTGGAATCATAAGCTGATTCCTTCATCATTCACATTATTAGAGACAGTTTCTGAAGATCTCCTTAAACTCATTCTCAAATTTCAGAATTCCAAATAGGCTGTTTATATCTTGATTGGAAGATAGTACGGTTCAGGAAAAGCTAACTCTTTAGAATTGCTTCATGCCATATATCTCTTGAATGAATTTTCCTATTGTTAAGATTAAATATAAAAGATAAAAACTATGGGCCAAATTAAGATCTACATTTAAACAATGTGTCTGAAAAATATTTGTCTTGGCGTAAGCATTATGGTTTTACCTTCAGTTGAAAGTGCTCAGGGCTTATCAGAAATCTAAAATGCTTTAGCAAACTATGGTATACATCCAGACACTTCTATTTTTGTTAGTAAAAATCCTTATTCATGTCTTTATTTATTTTTGTTCTTTAGTCACCAGATGTTCTTCTGAGTTAATATTTAATAGCATACATTTGTGTTTTTGATGACCGTTGTGAATTACAGCTTTGTATGATAGAAAAGGGGATTTTTTAAACCTTCTACTCATCCCGCCAAATTTACTGACTATATACATTTTTAATTTGGATATGATTTATTTACAGAACCAAAAAAGATATACATATATTCAAATGTTAATCCAACTGATTTTTGCCGATATGGGTGCTACCGAAGTCAGCTAATGGTTAAATCTCAGCGACTGCATCTTCGAGGCTGAAAAGCTTACATTTGAACAGCAGAGTCTTTCCAGAAAATGTTGTCTTCGGATTCAAATGCCTTAGGAATTATCCTGCATTTGATTAGCATCTAAATAATTAGATTTTGGGTCCTGTCGGTTTGGAAGCTAGGAGAGGGAAGTTGCCTGAAGGCGGAAGTTTCTCTGAAGGTAGGTATGGTGACCTTCTCACCCAGACCAGAGTTAAGGGAAGGGCATGGCTGACCTTTACCTAACCAGAAGGAAAACCAGGGCCTGTCAAATGTCTGGCTAAATACACCCTTATTTTAAAATTTTAATCATTAGCTCACATTTTACAAGTAGCTATGTTTAATGCATGATGAAAAAGTGTGTGTACCAGACAAGTGTGGTTCAGATGTTGCATATATTTGCAAGTTTTATTTGTGAAGAGCTCAGTAAGTACTGTCTCAATTAAACTCTAAGTAGCACATATGCTTTAATCTCCAGTCCTGTGACCAATTAGTGAATCACTTCTACTTTATCAATTCTTTAGAATACCAATTTCTCACTAGAGCTAAGCTGTTAAATTGGTAGCAATATTCTTTAGGGACGATGTCTAAATTATAAATATAGGCAAAGAATTAGCATAGAAAAGATATGCAACATGTATGTATATATGAATACAGACATATATCCATATGTATAGTTTATCTCTAGCTGATAATGAACAATCATATTATGTCCATCTATTATCAATAAAATAAAGCTTATTTTAAAAAAAGCTTATTCTATCTAAATGAGAAAGTATGCCAGTTAATACATTTGGTATTTGACTATGTTAGACCCACCATGGGCCGTAATAAAATTCTCACATGTTTTAATTCATTTACGCATGCCTGCGTTTAATATGCTTTGTGACCATGTCTACAATTAATATGATTTATGAGAAAAGAACATGTGCAATATTAGGGGGTGGGGACAGCATACATATTTTTTTTCTTCTATGAGTGAAAAATATAACAAAACGGCTCAAGGAAAATTGTTGGCTGTTAGCATAGTGGAAGGGACTGACAGAGCCCTGAGTAAACTTGGGGGAGTTAATGATATCCTCTTATCTGACCCTGACACATTTGCAGCATGTAATTTACAGAAGCTCTGTCCAGGGAATCTTGACAAATGCTCCTAACGATGTCAGGGCAATGTTCCATTCTAATGTGAAACAGATGTGGGTCAGATACCCTCATTCATCACTTAGCACCGAGAGTCTCCAACTCTTTCTGGGAGGAATGACATTACCTGCTGTTAACTCTTCTCGGCTCAGGAAATGTCTCACAACCACAGTAGCGCCCTTTAAGGATAAGCACTAAAACCTTTCATCGTTTCAAAAACCTGTCTGAAAACATGACTGTGGAAAATCGAACATATATCTTGGTTTAATTTCATGACGACTTCAGGACACGTTTGCTAAATATTAATTGATCCTTTGGGACCTAAAATTACAAATTTAGAAAGGGAAAAGCTCTGGGCTTGGACATCCCACAATGCTTCAATGAGATGGTGTTTAAAACTTTATGTCTAATTGCCCATAAAGTAAACCTGCATTCAAGGAAATACAAGGCTTATTCCCGCCCCCTGACAACCATTTATAAATACAAACCTTGCTGACCTTTAACTGCCCAGCTGTCTGAGATTCACCAAAAACAAACAAACAAAACACCTTATAATGAATTAGAAATCCACATTGCCTTTTAGAAAGAAGAGACTCAACTCTGCCCCACAGCTTAGCTCTAGTGAGAAATTGGTATTCTAAAGAATTGAATATTAGGCTCCACTGTATTCCCTTACCACTAAAATTTCCCTTCCACCCCAAACCCTAACAACATGAAGGGCAAACATCCCAGCCTACTAAGAAGGAAAACAGTTGCTCAGCTCAACAAGGGTATTTTTTCTTTCTTCCAGACCATGTGGCAAGGAGGCAAATATGTCTGTGGCTGCCCAGAGTCAAAGTCATGATTCCACCTACTAAATTCCTGACGGTTATAGGAAAGAAGCATCCCTTTCCTTCTCTTCATGTGAAGGAAGACATGTCCTTAGGATAGAGAAATGAGCAACTGAACAGACCGAGTAATACTAATTGAATGAGTAGATGTCAAGAATGAACATATCCTGCCCTAACCGGTTTGGCTCAGTGGATAGAGCATCAGCCTGTGGACTCAAGGGTCCCAGGTTTGATTCCGGTCAAGGGCATGTACCTTGGTTGCGGGCACATCCCCAGTAGGGAGTGTGCAAGAGCCAGCTGATCGATGTTTCTCTCTCATTGATGTTTCTAACTCTCTATCCCTCTCCCTTCCGCTCTGTAAAAAATCAATAAAATATTTTTTTTTAAAAAAAGAAAAAGAATGAACATATCCTTTAGGGAATGTTTTCTGGTCGGTTTCACAGGCTTTGTGGTAAAGAAGAATAAGTATTCATTTCAGACCCATGGAAACGTGCAGCAACTTGACAGATTTGGGTCAACATCTGACCATACAGTCTTCCAAGAACGAGAAGCTACAACCCACTAATCTAAAATCCTATCTACCTTAATTCCCTCCCTTCCCAATTCCAGGGCCACGGGACCAATAAAGATGCTATGTTGCTTTTCCACTTGAAAATGTACTTTTGTTGCCCTGGCTGGTGTGGCTCAGTTGGTTGAGTGTCATCCCAAGCACTGAAAAGTCACGCCTCTATTCCCAGTCAGGGCACATACCCAGGTTCCAGGTTCAATCCCCAATCCAGATGCATGCAGAAGGCAACTGATCGATATTTCTCTCTCTCTCTCCCTCCCTCCCTCCCTCCCTCCTTTCCTCCCTCTCCCTTTCCTCTTCCTCTCCCTCTTCATCAGCCTTTCTTTTAAAAAAGAAAATGTACATGTGTCCTTCATCATAAATCAGGTGGTGGCTATGCCTCCTATTGCCCAAGCAACTCCCTGTAGGCTGGCAACAGACAGGAAAGCCACTTACAGAGGTCTCCAATCTGCCTGATGGCTCTTTTAACTTCGTCCCACAAATGCTCAATTGGATTGAGATCTGGTGATTGTGGGGGCCACCTAAGCAAGGTAAAGTCTCCCTCATGCTCTTGAAACCACTCCTGCACAATATGAGCACCATGGCATGGCGCATTGTCTTGTTGGAAGAAGCCATCTCCATTGGGATACGCCATCAACATGATAGGATGAACTTGATCAGTAACGATACTTAGGTATGTTGTGCTATTCAGACGTTTATAATGGTCTGGCCCTCTAGCAACTTCAGCGCAAAATTATAGCTAATTTGCCTACAAACGTCAGGTGGTCATAATAATCTGGCCACTCAGTGTACACAGGCAGTGGGGGAGAGGGGGAGGGCATATACTGGGGAGTGGGGGTGGCCAACGGGGGGGAAAGGAGACATAAGTAATACTATATGTAATACTTTAAGCCAGTGGTTCTCAATCTTGGCTGTACATTAGAATCACCTGGGAATCTTTTTAAAATCCTGATTTCTGGGCCTCATCCTCCGGAAATTCTGTTTCTTTGTTAGGGGTGGGGCCACAACATTAGTAACAAAGAAACAGAATTTCCGGAGGATGAGGCCCAGAAATCAGGATTTTAAAAAGATTCCCAGGTGATTCTAATGTGCAGCCAAGGTTGAGAACCATTGCTTTAAGCAACAAAGAATTATAAATAAATAAATAAATAAATAAATAAATAAATAAATAAATAAATAAATAAATAAATAAATTTTTTTTTTTTTAAAAAAAAGGAGTTTCCCAATCGATTAACTCAAAATTACTAAGATTGCCCTTTACTTTCTAAAACCTTTCTATTGTACCTGTTGTTTTAGCTACTTTTATCCTTTGCTGGTGAGAAAATCATCAGAATCGTATGCTTTTGAGGTAAGTATCATGCTTCCAATGTATCCTGTATCTAGTATCATAGAAGCTGGACTGTATGTGGGGGTTTTTTATATATATTTTTATTGATTTCAGAGAGGAAGGGAGAGGGAGAAGGAGAGAGAAGCATCAGTGATGAGAGAAAATCATTGATTGGCTGCCTCCTGCACACCCCACACTGGGGGTCAAGCCTGCAACCAGGGCAAGTACCCTGACTGGGAATCAAATTCTGACCTCCTGGTTCATAGGTCAACTCTCAACCACTGAGCCATGCCTGGACTGTATGTTTTTTTAAAATACATTCATGTGATATTATCTATATATTAGAGACCCGATACACGAAATACGTGCATGGGGGGGCGGGGGGGGAGGGTGGTATCCCTCAGCCCAGCCTGCAGCTTCTCACAATCCAGGACATCTCTCTTGCAATCAGGGACCCCTCACTCCTAACCACCCACCTGCTCACTCCTAACCACCTGCCTGCTAGCTCCTTACTGCCCGCCTGCTCACTCCTTAATGCTTGGCTTGCTGCTCCTTAGCACTACCATTGAGGCGAGAGAGGTACCCACCATCGCCACTCCTCACCAGCTGTGAGCCTGGCTTCTGGCTGAGGCTCCTACATTAAGCATCTCCCCCCTGGTGGTCAGTGCACATCATAGCGACTGGTCATTCTGGTTGTTCCGCCTTTATGGTAGCTGGGCTTTTATATATATAGATATAAAAAGCCAGCCACCAGAACACCAGAATGACCAGTCACTATGACGCCCACTGCAGCCAGCCAACTGGCCCGATTAGGGGCAGGGCCAGCCGGCCAACCTCCTGCGGCCCCTCCCTGCTGCCAGCCAGCTGATTGGTCCCCATCAGGGCAAGCCAGCTGGACCCCACCCATGCATGAATTCATGCACTGGGCCTCTAGTATTTCAATAAATCAAAACAAGAAAAAGAAAAAGGAAACAATAAATATGATCACCCTCTCTCCTCCCCATACTTAGCCCCATGGGATAAAGGATTGTTGGCTCCTGTTTTCATTACAGTGGATTCTCATGTTAATGGGATCTAAATTACTCAGACAAAACCAATTTTGTACATTGTATTTCTGGGGACTATCATATCCCAGGCATATTATAATCACTGCATTCTGAATGCATACAATTTGAGTCCGTAGTTCTTTTAAATGCCTAAGTGGAATAGTACCTGAAAATATTTCAGTCCACCAAGAAACTGCCTTTCTTTGATATTATTCAGTTTCCACATTTGCTCTTTATCAGGAACAAACAAAAATATATGTTTTTGTCTGAGGTTCACATGATATTTTTAAGTAGATAAAAATAAACAGTATTATTATTTGATCAAACAGCATTTAAACTTCCTGTGTTTCTCAACATAGCTCTATAGAACAATTCTTTTTAATATCTTCCAGGTTTCACAAGAAGATGAAACAGAAGCTGAGACAGTTTAAGCAAGTTGTCTGAAGACACACAGCTAGTGAGGGGCTGATAAGTATTGCAATTTAGTGCCTTTGACCTTGAAGCTCCTTGTTTAGATGGATGAGTTATACCCACATGGCAATCAATTAACTAAACAGGAATTTCCTTTCTTTCCTTTACTCCCTTATCTGTCTTATCTAAGTAAACATTATTAAGAAGTTTGTAGCATCTCCTTTAAAATTGCTCTTTCCTGCAAAGTTTCTATACAGAGAGATGATAATATGTTGAAGCAGTCAATAACATCAGATGTTTAATAGAAAGAAACATTCACTTGTGAAAAAAATCAAGGAAACCATTTTAGAAATGGGCAAATCATGAGTTGGGTCTCCACCTGTGTTTTCCCTCATTCAGCATTTCCTAGGAAGTGTTCCTCGAAACTTGGTAGTTTGATAACAAAAGGGCTCCATAGTTAAATTACAAAACACCAAGTTAGACTAACATGTTTCCATACTGCAAGTCTTGCCAGAGCCCTCAGTAGGCTAATGTACACTGAGACTCTGAAAGATAAAGGAATATAATTTGTAACATCTACCAAACTGTTGATTCAGAATCCTTTTTTCCCAAAACTACTATTCCCAGGAGCCCGCTTTGGGGAACAAGCCTTTATTATGAGACACATTTTGGTTTCTGGATGTTCAAAAATGATTATGACCTAGTACCATTCCTCTAGAACAGTGGTTCTCAACCTTCCTAATGCCACGACCCTTTAATACAGTTCCTCATGTTGTGGTGACCCCCAACCATAACATTATTTTCATTGCTACTTCATAACTGTAATTTTGCTACTGTTATGAATCGTAATGTAAATATCTGATACGCAGGAAGTATTTTCATTGTTACAAATTGAACATAATTAAAGCACAGTGATTAATCACAAAAACAATATGTACTTATATATCTGTTTCCCGATGGTCTTAGGCGACCCAAAGGGGTTGCGACCCACAGGTTGAGAACCGCTGCTCTAGAAGCTCAGAGTCAAAGGAGAAATGGATACTTTATAATAAAGTGTGGAATGTGTTTTAACAAGGAATAAGCACAGTAATGTGACATCAACAGACGCTAAAACAAGAAATTCTGCCTGGACGAGTTATTTAACTAGAAATTTTCTCATGAAATCATGTAAGTAGAGGATCAGGTCTATGAAGCGCTTTTAAATCTCAGAACAGATGCAATAATTTAATTCAATTTTCTAATGCAAGCTGCATAAAACTGAGAAAAAATGATAATGATTTATTTAAACAATGTTTGCCTCCCTCATTAATGCAGTGTTTAGGACTAGCTGCACCGTCCTCTCACAGTTAAGAAATATTCCCTGAAGGTAGAAAGGCTGCTCTGTGGTTCTACAAAGTGCACTGTCCCCAATTTTCCATCTTTGCCATTGATCAGTAGGGACAATAGGATCACTGATCTTCAAAATTCTAGTTTACTGAGCTCTAGTGAAATGTCAAGAGTAATTTTTAAATATTATACTGTACACTGAAAAATATACACCTCTGATGAAACCCAGACTGCTTTGCAGAAACAGATTCTTTAGAAAACAAACAAACAAAAAAATAGTACACAAGTAAGGACTGAATCCAGTCTTCTGGATCTGTGGTACAAAGCACACATTCATCCCCTAATGGAATAAATATGCAAGTATTCAGATTTCTGTAGATATTGCTATTTGCAAATGCAGTAATAAATTAAAAAGCTTTACATTGCCTTCCAACCCCGTAATAAAGGACTGATTCAGGCCACTGGCCTCACACTGGAATCCAGCACAGCTTTACTGTGTATTACTGAGGACAAAGAAAAACTTTTATTCTAGGAGCTTAGTTATAAACCCAGCAATCACACTTGATTTTTTTCTCCTCAGTGGCTAAAGGAATTCAGACAGACCTAAAAGTGATGGGGTTGTTGCATTTGATTTGCCCAGTGTACGGGAGAAAGTAGCTGATGGAGTTTCTATTTAAATCAATTCAGCAGACACCAAGGAATTTTCATTCAGCAAGAAAGGTTTTCTTGTGGCTCATTTCAGTGACATGATGTAAGATTCAATCACTGGCTGCCGCTCCCTCCTTTTCTCTAAAAAGGAGATTTTGGCCAAGTAGTTGTTTCGCTCACAATTCTCCAAATCTGTAACTAACTCAAGAGGCTGTGGCTAGAGCTGACATAAACCAGGGCTCTCCTCATATTCTTTAAGGGCAGCAACCACAGCCTTCGGGGAAAAACCAGTGGCACCAAGTCAATCACAGTCTGCATCGGTTCAACAAGTGGATTCGCAGCCCTGTTTTCACCACAGAGGGAACATCTCGAAACCTAATATGGCGAATGGAAACACGCAAGTGGCCCACGGTTATTCCGGTAAAGCTGAAATGGGCTCATTTATGGTCATAAACATCCTTGAGCCTTCATAAACATGGCAGGCCCCTGTGGCTCTGGCTTTGAGCTCATGAACTGCTTTAGAAATGAAACAGAAAGAGACTCAAGCTTTGGAGAGGCTGCCGCTGTTGCACGGAAATGTCTCTCTGGCCAAGCTTTGATGGACACCACACCAATCTCTTTAATCAAAACCCTTCCTTTCCCTTCCACAGATGACTTTCTGGAAAGTGTGAAGAGAAGGAAGTGGCTCTGTTGGGAAATGATGGGTGACAGGCCATCTGCTGGTCTGCTTCTGCATGATGATAAAAGTAGGCTGAGGGCCCAGCCAGTGTGGCTCAGTGGTTGAGCATCAACCTATGAACCAAGAGATCATGGTTTAATTCCCAGATAAGACACATGCCCAGGTTGTGGGCTTCATCCCCAGTAGGGGCATGCAGGAGGCAGCAGATCAATGATTTTCTCTCATCATTGAGTTTCTACCTCTCTTTCCCTCTTCCTGCCTCTCTGAAATCAATAAAAATAAATAAATAAATGAATGAATGAATGAATGAATGAATGTGTGAGTGAATGTAGGCTAGGGCAGGATCTGCAAGCTGTATGTGAAATGGTCAAAACAACTGGCCTGGCATCAGGTAGCATCTAGATGCATGCTCAAAAAATGTCCAGAAGCTGGTCCTGCCACAAGGGAAATTCTTACTGCTTTGAGATGTTTCAACCCTATAAGATAAGGTCAAGGAATGACTATGCCACAGTGAAAATGATTGTCTCCTGACATGAAACTGGAAAGTACCCATCACAACCATTCTTAATGACTATGCCCCATCCACACAGCAAGCTAATTCATAGTAAGCCCCTACCCCTTCCATGGACAAAGAACCACCATCTTGCCTGGCAGCTAAGGAATTTGAGATCCTTGTGAACACTGTGGTCCAATAAATGACAAGCACAGTCAAAAAGGAGTCTTGCGTTTTGTGTACACATATTCACACTTAAAGGCTTCTCCCTAATAAGCTTCAGGATGAACAAATGTTTGTCCAAAGAAACTGTGCTGAGCAATTGAAATCTAATTTGAAATGGAACCACAACAGTCTAATACATATATGCATGAAATGGAGAAACCGCCTAATAAGCGTAGCTGACACCAAATATGCAATTTACATACATTACACACTAATAATCTTGGTTTTAATACTATTCTTTAAAAGCAACTGGAGGGGTGGCTGAGTTAAAGGTTTTCTTGTGTGAAATGTGAATAAGAACAAAAGATGATCCCGGCATCTTCTACCATTAACCACGATCTCGTTACATAAAGATCTCCGCTCTTTCTTGAGTTCATTTCGGAGACCGTGTCTCATCCCACAGAGCTGTGATGATTCAACCAGACTTAGCAGATGAATGGTTGGTAAACTTGATGAGATCTGCAGACCTCCTCTTTGTTCTTGAGTTGCTGAGTGGTGAGCAAACATTCGGGCATTTTCAAGCCTGGCCCACAAATCTTTATGAGATTGTTTTTTCTTTCCTCAGTAGATTACCCATGAAATAGGACAGGTGTACTGGTTATTCAATTACATCTTACCCAAGACCTGGACTAACTTTAAAATGAGGCTTCTGAGCATAGCTCTTACCAGGGGGATTTATTAATAACAGTTAAACATTCCCCAAAACAAAACCCTTTTTTTGTAATTTAAGCCTATTTTCTTATTTTGTCATTTGTTTCACCCATAAACCAGAAACAAAAATCTGCCCATCTGCTCTAAACATAAAATGTGTTCATAATAATCCAGATTTATACCAAATGTATTCTTAAATATGGCTGAATTGAGAGAGTACTCGAAATTTATGGCCTCTGAGGCTGCAAAGAGGACTTCCTCTTTTTAAGAAGGGAAATGCTTAAAATGAACATAAGAACGGCTCAGAAAGCTTCTTGGATATCAAATGGCTCCATAAGGGGGAAAAAAAAGTCAATGATATGAGTAAATGAATCAAAACCATATGGGTCAAATTTTCCCTAAAATACGCAGTTTGAAAAATTAAGGAGGAAAAGTACTTGGCAAAATGTGTTTTAGGTTTTACCAAACCCAAAACATTTGAAGAATCATTTGCAATGGTTGGTGAACCCTAAATGCAGCCTACTGGCCCATTTTTGTATGCTACATAACAATTTTTAAAAAGCTTCCCTGTAACCCACTGATATTGTATGTCACTCAAGAAATCATTAGAAGCTGTCACCAAACACTGTGGAGTTTGTAGAAGTGGGGTAGGGGTCGAGCGTGAAACTATAAGAGGTTGTTAATGTAATAGGTTTTGTTTCTCGGGTTTGGCTGTGTGTGTTTTGGAGGTGGGGGAGCGGGGAGGGTAGTGTTTCTCACAAAGGAAGTTAATTAGAAGAGCATGTTAATTAGTCTCCTGTCTTGAGCATGTGGTAGTATTTCCTTGGCCCTCTCTATTCCAAGTCAACATTCCTTTTTCTCTCCTGCACGTGCAGGAAGGTGCTGGTAACATTCATCTGGGTGTAGAGGGGAATGCTTTGTCCCTGTTTCCCTGTGTTCTTTCTCTATTGTCTCAAGCCAAGAGAACACAACCTTTCAAAAGAATGCAGATACCCGCGGGGAAATTCCTCTCTAGAGTGAGTTGAATGGTTTTCTTCTCAGAAGGTGTTTGGTCCTTTGTTATATAAGCCCCCATCTCCTAAAAGGGTTATGTAGTTCAAACAAAATACAATTCAGAGACAGAAGAACGTGTTGAGGTCATTAGCCTCTCCTCTCCCTCACCCATCACTGAGAACCTCGCCTCAAGTTACCGGACAGATCCAGTCTTTGAGGCAATGGGAGGCCAAACACTCCCATTCATACCCTTTCAGCCATGCCTACGGGAACATCGGGAACATCGGGGTGAGCATCAGTGCCAGGGCGGGCCTGTGGAAAACTTTCTGGGATGTTGTGCTTCCTCAGCAAGTGAAGTGCGCAGTTTCCGTTTATAGAAGAATTAGTAACACGGGGAAGAGAGATGGGTTTGGCTCTTAACTCTGGTGATAACTCCCCTGTCATTTCTGTGATTGTGTACACTGGCCTCAGTTTTTCCATAAGATAAGTGGGACTGTTCCCAGATATAGTTACTGATTCCCTCAGAACAAGATAAACTTGCCAGCAATTCAGTGATGAACAGACCCTTTCAGAACTTGAAGAAATTTATGAACAAAGTTTCTAAGAATTTTGGTCAATATTCTGAGGTTTATAATGTCATAAGTGCATGTAAGTCCATTGCTGCTACAACATCAGCATCTGGGCAGGTGTGGCCTTCTGAGTCCCTACTTCACAAACCCACCCTTCTCGAAGCTGAGACCTTCCCTGAGCGAAGGACTGAGGGCATCCAACAAACACATGGATAATGACTTTGATTCCAAGCTTTAGAAGAATCTTTGTTTGAGGGGGCAGATAGATTAGAAACAGCCCCTCCTATGCAAAAAGCAACTACAGTCAACACATACAGAGAAACAAGGTATCTATTAATCCCTTGACAAGAAACAAAAAAGCCCATCAAACAAGTTTCACACCTTCTAACTCAAGATTTTCAAGTTTGAATGGCAAATGACCCATCAGTTTCAATGACACTAGGAAAAAAGTCAAATAAAGGACACATGTATTTTAACAGATCAAATATCCTACAATGAATTGATCATAATGACTCAAATAACTTTAGCTCCAATTCCATTTAAATTCATAAGTAGGGAAAGGTCTATAGAGAAATGCAAAGCTAGGGAAAAGACAAGATACAATGTTATATACACCACTATCTCAGGCATAATTTTTTAAGAGCATAAGACCCAAAAGGAAGAGCTAGAAGGCAATAGGCAAAAATATTAGCAGTGGTTGCCCAGGGTAAATGTTTTCTACTCTAAAGAAACTTGGGGAAAAAAAGATTTCCATTTTCTACAATAAGCATACTGAATTATTAGTGGAAGTTCGAAGGTTGATAGAAAAAAAATGTGTAAAGCAAAAATAAAAAAGTAAGGAGTGTATCAGTACAAAGAGTGTAAATTAACTTGAACCCCAAAAAGTTTAGAAAGCTAGTTTCTACTACATGATTTTAAAATATGACTGAAGACCCCTGCCTCTATTTTTCATAAAACCTGTTTCCTCTCCATTCAACCATGAATGGACTAAAATGGACAAGATCTAGACCAGAAGCCAAGAATCCCAGGTTCTAGTCCCAATTCTCTCACTATCAGCCCTGTGGCCTTCAGTGACCATGAGCTCTCTGAACCTCCAGTGGATATGTCTGCATCTTAGATGTCCAGATAGAGGAAGAGGAAGTGAAAGAGTGAAAGGAAAAGAAGAAAGCTAATAATAAGACTAGTTTTGCCAAAACCGGTTTGGCTCAGTGGATAGAGCGTCGGCCTGCAGACTGAAAGGTCCCAGGTTCGATTCCGGTCAAGGGCATGTACCTGGGTTGTGGGCACATCCCCAGCAGGAGATGTGCAGGAGGCAGCTGATCGATGTTTCTCTCTCATCGATGTTTCTAACTCTCTATCTCTCTCCCTTCCTCTCTGTAAAAAAAATCAATAAAATATATTTTTAAAAAATTAGTTTTATTTTAATATTATATGGTCTAATGTATTAATAAGCTCTTCTATAAAATAAGCAATAAGACTAAAAGGTCACCACCCTTTCTCTACTTTAGTTTACAGGTAAACCAGACTGTTTGCCGTGGGCTTTTATCTTCAAATTTTCTTCATAATATTTTTAATAAAGCCAGATAACCACAAACAAGGATACCCCTCGCTTGCTTGAATAGAGGCATTCCTGAGGAGTGATAAATCCCAAAAGCTGTAAAAATATGAGTTCTAATGCCCAAGTTTTCTAGTCCCTCATTTTGCAAAGATGTTTGATGAGATGTTGACTTTCATTCTTCAGTTTTGTGTGAGGAAATAAGAAGCTTCATATTCCTTTCCTAATTCTTTGGGGATGCTATCAGAACTAAGACAACATGCATTCACATTGGTGGTTTGAGACAGAAATTTATGGCAGAAATGCAAAATATCCTGAGTATTTGCAATGTTTTAAGGAAGGGATTAACATAATATATAGGAGCATAGTAAAGAAATACAGGAAAATTTGCCTGTGGAATTTTCCACTGCTTGATATTGGAACAATTCCCACCCTACTGCCAAGTCTGGAATCATAGCCAGGCTTCTTGAAAATCAAGGATTAACAGTTTCAAGGTCAAGTGCTAATAATTCCACTTTTGTAATGCTTATATAATGCAATAAAATACCCTTCTTAGAATATGCAAGGTGACACACTTATTAAAAGCTAGCAGTTTCACGGATAGAATAGAGATTTGTGTCCTTGTATTTACTATGGTTGAACACTAAAAAATACTGAGACAATCCTGGGTCTCACCTTCCAGAAGTAGTTAGGCTTAAATTTTATTTTTATTAAAACTTTCAATCACATCACATTCATAAAAAGCTTTTCCATGGCCCAAAACCACTTATAGTAAAACTGCAGAGATAACTCTGACATTACTTCTGAACTGTGGGAGATGTTTACATGCTATAAATTTGAGCATTTAATGATGCATCTATCAGTCCAAGATGTTCATGTAGAATCACATTTATAAATGCCAGCACTTGGAAATTAAATGCACTAAAGTTCAGTAGGAAGCACATTTATTGTTTTCATCTTGTTATTTTCAGCTGAGGTTTAAATCCACCTCTTTTCTCTCTTTTTTTCTTTTTATCCCAGAATGTGCTATAGGAATCTATGAAACTTAATGACATTTACTGTTACAAAAAAGGATTTATGAACTTTTGCCTTTAGGCAGAAATGTTTATTTCATTGCCTTTACTATTCATTCTTTTCAACTCCAACGGCTTTGAACTTTTTAGCTGCTCAGAGTTATCACTGTTGTGCAGAGCCCAGGAACTCCACTCCCAAGACGCAAACCACAAGTTGAAGAGAACGAAGACGGCAAAGATATATGAGTCGTTATTTTGGCCACCCTTTGTGCCATTAAAATCTCATTTTCTGCCTATTAGAATGCCCTCTTGGTGCTTAGGCAGCGGTGATAGTCACTGATTAGTGTGTAATTGACTATAATTGTCTTTTCACTTTTCATTTGTGTCATTCTGAGCTTTTCTCTGTTTTTCTAACCACCAAGAGGAAAAAGGCGGTTAAGGAAAGATAAAGCTGTTAAAACTCTCACTCTCAGCCCCGAAGAGATTCTCGATCGCAATTATAGATTGCCGCCCCTTTGTGACATTTCTCCAAGTTCAGTGGGCAGCTCTCCTCACCACCTGGGCCAAGAGCTCTCTAATAAAATCAAGCGATCTGTATTTAAACAACTGCTAATAATGTCAACCCCAGACAGATGCCACATGTAGGAAATTTAACCAACCCTCTGACATGCAATTATAAGGCAATTTATTAATGTGATCTCTCAAGAAAAGCTCATAGTCCAATGCAAATTAGAAAAACAATTACAATATTCAAATATCTCTATATTCCCAAGGAGCAGTAATTCTCCTAATTCAGGCATTTATGACTCATTTACACCAGAGTTCTGTAGTCATCAGCTGGGTCTCTCCTCACACAACTTGTTTGCTTCCTCCCAATTGTTTTTATAAAATCTGGTGCTTTATTAGTTGCTTTGGTTCACAACTCTCTCAGCTGACCAAATACCATGTTTTTAAGTGTGTGTGAGTTTCTTACCCAAAGACTAGGAGTAGAAACAACAATTACTTTGACAATGATGTCTAAACGGAAATCTCCCTGATTCCATTATGAATCACTTGAATTTTAAGTTTAAGCTGCAACTTTTGATACAGCCCCATAGGAAGGCTGGAGAGAAAGGAAGCTAGGAAACTGAAATCATGTGGCTCATATAAGGAATACATTATGGTTTAAATTTGGCAATTCATTATACCGCTGCCTGGGGGAATTGACTGTTTGGTTCTGGTATACAGCAAATCATCTGTCTGGAAACACGGGACTGACCTGAGGTGAAAGGCCATTGCCAATGGCGGGGTTCATGGGGTTGGAGGGTCCGGACGGAGGCACAAAGCTGTCTGTGTAGCTGGAAAATCCATGCCTGGTGCTGGGGAGACAGTAGGCAGAGCTGCTGTCCGGGTTCGAAGGAAGAGTGCTTTGGTGTACGGTGCTCGGGGGGAGCGGCTGAGGTCTGTGCACGGTGCTGCTGGGGTCTGACACGGCTGCAATGGAGAAGATGGTCAGCCACCGAGTTCCCTTGTAGGAAGCGCAGTGCCAAAGCTCACAGGCACCACGCCATCAGGCCACATGTTCACTTCCAACTGCATTTCTATTTTTTTCTTCTTTAAATGTATCTTTGTTGTTGAAAGTATTACAGATGTCCCCTTTTTTTCCCCATTGACCCCCTCCACTCCGCACCCACCCATCCCATTTCTTCACATGGGAATACCTCCGCACATATGTGCGAGTACATAACTGATTTATATACTTTCAGGGCAAACTCACCCAGAATAGGAATTCAGAAACCACTACAAGGCTAGCAAACCTATGTGGGTAGCGAATGTTATTAATCAACATAAGAATTAACCGATGTAGGAGTTGCAAGTCTCAAATTTCTTTAGCAAATATACTTTCAAAGCATCTCAGTATTAGTGCAATAGTATCGTTTCGACCGCCTAGAATGCTATCTTTCATAATCCAAAATAACTTCGTCTTATTTATCCCATTCACCTCTATGTGCCAACAAACAGTGCCTTTATCAAAGTTTACCTTCCCTCAATGACCCCTGTACTTGGAACTTCAGTGAATTTCACACTGGAGTACAATTGTAGAGGTAAAATTTGTAACAAAAGAAAAGCAAATCGCTTTTTTTTTAAAAAAGAAAAGTTGTTTGGTTTCATTGTTTTGTTTTCAAATACTGAAATGGGGTAATATTACAACACAATTTATCTAGAGAGATTCAGATATGTCCCAAAACAAACTGTGTTTCTGAAATGTGACTGGGGCATTCAGGACAACCGGATGTAATGTCATTAACATGCAAACGGTAACAGTGTCACCAAGGCTTCCTCCGAATCAGCAGCAGGGAGAGCTATCAGGAGGTACATTCTACCGTCTTGATTCCTCCATACCTTGTGGAATAGCAGTGGGCTGGTACGAGGTCTCCGACAGCTGGTATGTTGGCAAGGTGGGCATGGCGGTGGGAGGGAATCCCCCCGGAATGAGATGGTTGAAAGCCATCAGTTGATTGGCCCCAGCTTGCTTCCTCCATCTTGCACGGCGGTTGCTAAACCAGACCTATGGATTTAATTTAAAATTTGAGGGCTTCGCTGATGAAATAAGACTACATTCTTAATGAATTTTTCATGCTAAAACAGATTAAAGGCCCCTTACTGACAGGGCAAAAAGAAGTAAGAGCTCTCCACCCTCTGGGATGTGTTTTCAGGGGAAAACGGAGAGTTGAATGTCAGGGGTCACAGAGGGGCTTCGAGGGCATTCCGTGGTCTTGCAGAGCCCCCAAAATCCAGTGATGAGCATGGGTAGGAATGGCTGAGCTGGAGTCAGAACAACAGAAACCCTCCACTGTCACCCCCAATACCCTCCCACCTTCATGGATTCTAGGGAGGAGCCATGAGCCTCTGACCCCCACACTACACATGTCCTAATTTGGACCTGCCTATTACACTAACCCTTGTGTTTTATATTCTTATCAGTCTTTCTTTGTATTTCTATGGTCATTATGGCCATAGCTCCTGGCCAGTCATATACATTGACTAAGGGAATTAATGGAACCATCTTACCATCCCTTTCTTAGTGGAAATAAATGCTGAAGAGGTAAGTATTTCAAGAAATGAGAGCATGTTATCTAAGGAGATCCATTAAATACGTACTTTATTATTTCTTTCAACAACAGCTTTAAGCACCTATAATACTCTATGCCAGGCACTATGCTAACCAGGTACATTCAGAAAAACTTGATGTAATAAAATAAAATGTCTTTGAGAAAATTAACAGCCAAGTACTTTGTATGAGCAGCTAGAGAGAAATGGCAATAATAGGAGGAAGAAATGTAACTGAACATCTAAAATATTGAGAAATTATTAATGGGCCCCCAGATCTCGCCCAACTCTTACACCTGCAGAGTTCAAATGTAGAACTTTAATTTTTCCAAGTGTACATGTGATGCTGCCTCCAAAATGAGAGAGGATTTCTAGCAATCACATATTTGCTAATTCCTATATCAAATATTCATTGAAAACTTAATATGGAGAAAGCACTGTGCCTGGGGTCAGAGGGATAGAGGGGTGAATGAGATGATAGGAAAAGATAGGGTCCCTGCACTCTAGTAGCTTATAGGGTTGTGCTTATGGAATTCGGAGTCATCAAGGAAACCAAAATAATTGCTCACTAGAGTTAGAAGCTCCAAATACAGAGAATCTGAAAAATTAGAGTGGAGACAGAGTTTCAATTCAGTTTAAAGCTTGGGTATGATTTCAACAGGCGGTGACTCCAAACGGAGGTGATAATATAGGAGACAGCACGTCTAAGAAAAGATAAGACCTGATTTCCTTACAACTTGTCATTTTTTTAAGTTGTAAATTTTTAAAAAGAGTGGCGGGTGGAATTTCTCCTTTCTAGAGCAAGAAAACCCAATTTAACAAATATTTTGCCAAGGCATCTGCTTAAACTTTTGATCCTTATCCAAGCTCTGAAAAAAAAAAAAAGTTTAGTCTCCTCTGGGCATGTTGCAAGATACTGTTAAGGAGAGCTGTGTGACCGTCCTCAAAACACTAATATTTAACACTCCTCAAGTTTCCAACCAAAAAAGAAGGTAAGTCAATATTTTCCCATGTTGATTCATAATTGAATTAAACCTGGGATAATAGAACCATGAGTGGCACTCAATTTGAGGTCTGCATCAATTGTGTGTTCTCACTGCAAATCTGTTGCTGTGACCTCCAGAGGCATCAAAGTAACAAAACTGTTTTCAGAGAAGTGTTGGGACAAGCTGTGTTAGCCTGAGGAGGCTGAGGGTAAGAAATGAGGGGCATAGTCATGCCTGAGTGCACTGTACTATACCATGTACCATGGTTTTATTTTATATTGTAAACCTTTGAGATTAACAAATCCACCTGACTCAGGTGATGTGGTGCCCCCCACCCCCTCCACACACACACAGACACCTATCTAGACAAACCTACATCTGATGTGACTTCATTCATTCAGACATACTAGTCTCAATTGTGCTGATGAAATATTTCATGAAGAACTCAGAAGCCTGCACTTCCATCATTATCAGAGCAATGTTGCCAATTTCTCTATGCCAACTTCTTTTTGTGACCTTTAGATAAGTAAACCAAGTGTGATTTATGCAGTGGATCGTTATACCTGATCACTCCAGCAATTTACCCTACTTTTAATTTATGCTTATTCTAACTCCTCCTTAACCCAATTTTTAATAAAAAATGTCTTTCCTCAAATAATAAATTAGAAGAAACACCATAATTTCCACAAATACATTCAAAGATCAAATCCAAAAGAATAGGGATTTAAGGTCTCTGGGATCTTGTTTTCATTTGTTCAAAACGATACAAAAAATATTGAAGACATTGAATAAACCCACTAGGAGCTGGATTTTTAAATTCTTGTATTTACAGTACAATAAAAGATTAAGAGAAATCGTTGGGAAGAAAATCTTTACTGAAAAATGAACCTCCAACAGGAGGCTCAAGAATTTCCTAAGGGGAAGAATTTAAATGTACTTAAATTTAAATAAATCCAGAAGGCTAGTCCTGAATGAAGTAGGGCTTACTGAGGGCTGGCCTAACTCTGGCCATTCAACCAAATTTGTCATATCTTGCCATTGCTAGCCTTCTGCCTCTCCTAGAACCAGCTGTCTGCCGAAAGAATCATCAAAGGAAAAATATACTGAAGTTGCAAGTTGGAAAGTGGTCTTTACCTTCTTTATACTTTGAAACTCATAGAAGACATATATTTTATTTTTAACAGAAAGAAAAAGTTGCCCTTGAAATAACCTTCATTTGACATACCCAAACCAGCCAAGCACAATTATCCTGGGGGACTGTTATCACCCCATCTTTAACTGAAAGTCATCCCCTTGAAGTTTTTACTTCATTTAATGGCCTGAAGCTTGGTTCATTTTCATCTGGCCCCTGGATCTCTCCCTACTTGTCTGTCCCTCTACAGAGCCCTTCCACAAAGCTATATGCATGCCTTTGGAAATCATCTTTATATCCATGTCTGAAGTAATACAAGGTCCAATGATTTTTTTGAAGCAAAATTTAAGTTAACCAAAAGGTCCCCATAACATAATGGTAACTGTGGGGGTGGGGGGTAATGAATTACACAAGAAGAAAAAGATTTTCATAAATTTTTCTCTTGATGAGTAATATAAGTAACCAATTTGTTCAGACCCTCAACAATATAAGTTGGGGAAAACTTAGTAATTTAAAAGCTATAGTAGTTCTTTTTATTCACATGGGTGCAACACAAGCCATGCAAAAGTTGACTTGCAGCTCCCTGAATTACTACCTCTGTGACCTTGAACAATTTGTTTAATATCTATGAGGCACTTCTCTAATCTGCTAAATGGGAGAAATAAAAAAAAACTATTTTATAAGACAACTGTGATACATAGAGGAAACATTGCCATCAAAGACCTTAAAAGAATACCTAAGAGATATTAAGTGTTCAACAAATGTTAGCTAATAAGTAAAAATGTCTCATTGCCACCTCTAAGAAACCCAAGAATTAAAGGCTTGCTTTGTTTCCTTAACTCCGTGGTCTACAGCCAAAGCTTTTTATGCTCATGAGCAAACAGAAAAGTGCCCAAATAACACCTCAAATAACTGAAAGCCAGTTGGGCTTGAATGGAGATGTAGGTCAAATTTGTTTCCAAGTTTCATGGATTAGTGCTAATTGTCCCAGGGTGTAAGCCTAATTTTGCCCATCCATAAATTACTCCTTCACATTTTTGGTGTGGACCTCAAAGGCAATCTAACTTACATTATTCCAGATGGATTACTTCAGATGCAATTTGGAAAAATGTGGAAAGAAAAGAATGTAATATGTAACCCTTAGAAAGAGAATTTATAACAAGATTATAAAAACTTGATTAAACATTGGATTTGGTGATGTCTAATGCTACAATGCCAAATATAGGACTTTCCAAGTAGGTGAATTCAGGACAAACTTCTCATTCCCCGGACCTTCTCATTCACTCCACCCCCTCTCCCTTTTGAGACCACACCCTCTAGGACCACTTTGACCACTGTATGTCCCATGGGTTGGGGACAGGATGAGCAAGAGGCTGAGGGAGGAACCCCATGCTCCATGAGTGTCCAGAGGACCACAGACACACAGGAAAGCATACTAAACTGCATCTTTATAATTCCAAGAGTGAGCTCCTACAGCAAATTGCAGGATGACCATATTTTTGCTTCATTATGGAGTTTAGAGTCAACTATTCCATACATATCTTAACTTCTTAACTACACGGATCTGCCAGATGGTGTTAAATCACCTTTGGGCTTTCTTGAGAATTCCAAATTACTGATGCTAGCAGGGTCCTGAGAGATCATGCATCCTAATAGTTCTTAGTTGAGTAATGGAACAGTAGGAGGTGGTATTTGAGAATATGATAAAAGCCAGAAGCCCTCTCCCTAGTTAATGCCAGAGAGAAAGAGAGAGAGAGAGAGAGAGAGAGAGAGAGAGGCAAAGAGAAGCAAAGGCACAACATTTTGTGTACAAATCTCAAGTCTCCAAAAATCATCCAAGATTTTCCTGGTCGTCCACAGACCCAGACTAAGACCATCTCATCTAACCTACTCCAAATTTCAAAACTTAAAAAAAAAAAAAAACTGAGGCACACCTGGATTATAGCAGAATTAAGTGACTTGCTCAACAAAATGCATTTGACAAGCTGAGACCAAAACCCACATCTTCTGACTCCTTGTTAAGGGCTATTTCTACAAGCAGCTTCCTTTCCTGTCTGCTATTATCTTGGTGGTAAAGGATGATGCCTGCTTGCTTCGTGGAGTTCTCAGATGAAATATTTACTAAAACTTTTGCACATCATAAATATTTGCACAACATACTCCCCCACAAAACGTTAATGCTTTCTATTATTTCCAAACTAACAGCTACCCAGGAAGTAAATTAGGCAAATTAGTTTTTGGTGTACAATTCTTAGATTGTGTACTCAGACTTGACTATGATAAATACAATGTAGCTACTGTCCAAACAAAATTTTATGAAATACTGACAAAGGCTTAAGTTAGAAATATTTTTCCTCAGGAAAATAAATGGAATAGGAAGTGTTCGGGTTTTAGGTTTTTTATTGTGTGTGGTTTTTTGGTGTGTTTTTTGGGGGGGAGGGGAGTTGGTTTGGTGTTTGGTTTTCCCAGGTGCCCCAAATTAAACTAACTCACTTTCTGGCTATCACTCAAAGTGAGTTGACTTTGCTACTGCTTTCCCAGATCCTTCTAAAAACTACAGGATTTTGTTCTGGCATTTTAATCAGTGATTAACTACTCCCTTCTTTTTCCTGCTGGGTTAAGTCAGATCCATATGCCGGGTGTTGTAGGGAATTTGTTAGGCTGTAGATCATAGCTGTGGTGCAGGACGGGATGTGTCTCAAGGGAACGAATGAAGCCATAGGAATGTAAAGAGTCACCGGGTTAAAGCCACATTAGGACAGCTGTTCAGTTAATGAGGGCCCTGCTTCGGAGAAGAGGTCACTGTACAGACAAATATGAACCACTCTTTATTGGTTTGATCCCATGTCCTCTGGAAGTTAATGGGCCATTCTTATTCTCTGACACTCACTGAGCCAGATGCGAACACCAGGCTCTGTCCAAGCCGCATGGGCTTGAGATTGATTCTGTCCCCCATCCTCGTCTTTGGCAAAGGCAAGAATGAAATAGAGCAACGCTGAATGCTCCTTTCCGTTTTTCATCACTCTCTTTGTTTGATTTCTTTAAAAATCAATATTTATTGTTTGAGTCAGAGTTATCTTAAGGACAGACCCAGCATGTGGGCTTGGCCAGCCATGGAGTATAGGGACCAAATCCTGGAATACAGTGGGCACTCAATAATGGTTGCTGAAAGAACAGAGACTGAATGAACTGACCTTCACATTTAAACTGGGTAATTCCAGAAATGGGTAATTCTAGGAGTAACTATTTAATCCTAGAACTAAAAGCAAAACATATTTGATATATACAGTAATTGTGGCATTAGTACATGTAATATTAGGTATACTGTATATTATTATATAATGATGTAATACTTATGTATAGATATTATCATGATGTGTGGTCAATTCTGGAAAGCAATTCTGTATCCCAATGTAACAGGTAGAGGGATTGAATAGCTCCAACTGGAATCTACACTATACACCTGGTGTATCTGTGACTCTTACCTTCACTCCCTCCCCCTCCACCTCCACTATCACAATCAGTTCCCTACATTTCAGTTCTAAGTACCTTTCATCACCATCCTTTCCTTTCCATTCACACTGCCACTGATGGTTTCATACCCACAGACTCCCCAGCTGTCACATTAAGTGTGAGTGTCCTAGCCTGAAACCCAGGCCTTCCACAAGATGTCCTCAGAATAGATTTCCAGCCATATCCCTTCCTGCCACTGACCACTCCTTACCCTCCAATCAAAATGAACTATTCTCTGTTCCCTCAACATGAGTGAAAATGAAAGGTCGCCTGATATGTAACTCATGTGCTTCCAACTCTCTGTGCTTTTTGCTCATATTACTCCCTCTTACTAGTGTGCTCTCCCCACCTGCCCTGTCCAATGAATAACTATCGCCTCAAAAGTCCATCTTAAATCTCCCTTCTCCATGAGCCTCTCTTGTTGGCTCCAACAAGATCTCATCCTTTCCTCTTCTCAGCTCCTCCCACTGCATTTTGTCTCTTTCTTATGGCACTAATTGCATCTGCTTTACTTTTAAAATTATCTGTATGTTTACTTTATTACCCATATTAGGTTGCAGCTCCTTAAAAGACTTGTCTCAATTCACCTCAGCATTTCTCGACTTTCTTAGCACAATGATGATCATATGAAAAGTCAAAGTGAATAAGACAATCCCTCTGACTGGGCTCTGAGCCTAGAAGAGGTCACTGCGGTAAAATTCTGTAACAGCAGAGGGAATGAGCTACATATGAGGAAGTGTTGATCACTCGAGACCATATCAGCTGACTAGTTCACTGCTGAGTTCCCAGACTCACTTTGACTATGAAAGTTAAGTATCTGGGAATAACACAACATTTCCAAATAAGGTAACTTAACTTCTGGGATAGTAAAGAGTTCCAGGATACCCTAAGACATTTGTAATCTTTCAAATGGTGCTTTACTACCATGAGGGGAAAGTTCATCATTAATGAGTGATGAAAATATTATTCTATCACTCAATAGAAACATAATACATCAAAGAAACCTTCTCCAGAGGGTTCAGAGTATAGCTGACTCTTGAACAACAAAGGTTTGACCTGCATGGGTCTGTTTAGAGGCAGATTTCTTTCCATAAATGCCTGTAGTGTTTTCGATCTGCAGTTGGGAGTCCTCAGATGTGGAGGACTTGAGTATCCTTGGATTGTGGTATCTGTGGAGTGTTTTGGAACCAATGTTCCATGGATATTGAGGGACAACTAATTTTTTCAGGAGTCAAGAGTTATATACAGATTTTCGACTACTCATGGGTCAGCGTCACTAACTCCCATGTTGTTCAAGGGTCAACTGTACATCTAAGAGTTCAAAAGATAATTCAAACTGTTCTTAGGATAATATAGATACTTGAGATGCTTCCAGACAAAAAAAACCCTTAAAGAAAGGGATTTTACCTTATACACCTTTGCATGTCGTCATAATTGAAAGGCCGTGGAGAGGAAGCATATGGAATCCAAATACCTATCACTTACAAGTGTATAACTTGGGGGTAATCATAGTACCAATCTAGGGTTTTAATGTGAGTGAATGGGTTAATTCATGTAAAACACTTAGAACAGTACTTGGCACAGAAAAAAACAACAACACTCAAATTGTTTTGCTATTATCTGTGTACCACCCCAAAAATCCAGATAATGACTGGTACATAATTAGGATTCCTGAAATGATGTGTGAAAACATGAACTGACATACTTCTGTGTGTTTTGGCTGATACAATCATACTCTCATAGTAATAATAACCAAATTCTGAAAGAAAAAATGCACATTTTCATAAATACCAAAAAAACTAAGAATTCAAAGAAAGTAAATTCAATAGATCAGATTTAAAAATGTGATCTATAAAATAATTGTATCAAGCCATACAACAGAAAAGAAGTCACATGTATCCATCACAAATTTAGTTGGACTCACCTACCTATTTAGAATTTTTTTTTCTAAAATGCTGCTAAATAGACATTCCTAAAACAAAAGAGATGGGAGGGAAGGAGGGTGAATCAGGCAAATTCAAATAAAAAGAAAAAAAGAGGTCATGATGCTGTTATCATGATAAGGCAAACTATAAAGAAAAGACATTAGAGAGAAAGGAGGGGACTTGATAGTGCTCTAGGCTACAATTCACAAACTGCTATTGCTAATATATTATTTTCCTGATTTAAAATCTGCTTTAAAAGGAGAAAAGACCCTTTTTTGTTTCCTGCCTGGATTGAGGCAGGACGAGGGCACGGCGATGGCAGTACCTGCACTCGGGCCTCGGTGAGCTTTGCCCTCTGTGCCAGCTCCTCCCGGGTGTAAATATCAGGGTAGTGGGTTCTCTCAAAGGCACGCTCCAATTCTTCCAGCTGCTCTGCTGTGAAGGTGGTTCGGCTCCTGCGCTGTTTCCTCTTTAGCGGCAAGTCGGGTTCAGAGTCAATGTCTGAGCCTTCATCTGACTGGGGTGCTGAGGCTAAGAAAGAGCACAGGAGGGGAAAAAGTGATAAAATGTGAATCATGATTCAAGTCTGAACAAGCCTTAATGATTCAGATCCTAGTCTGAGGTACATTCCCAATGTCCTTCATGGACACCAAGCCCCTCCTTGAGGTATTATATTATTAAATGGTATTTAATCTCTTCTGCTGCCCTCTCTTCAAGCACCCCAGGTAGAAGTAATGGCAATCTGCTTCTGTCATTCAAGGTCTATAATGAGCTCTTAGAAAACAGGGACAGTACTTACTCCATTTTTTATGACCTTCATCCTTAGCCTTTAACAGGTCACTTAATTTATGTCTAATGAATGAGTCACATTTAATTTGGTTCCTGATAAACTTTTCAGCAACATTTGCAACAGGAAATCTGTTATTTTACATAAATAATCAACTTAGTATCTAAAAAGGCAATAATAGTAAACCATTGCAGGATTCCTGGAAATGTACAGGCTCCACCTCTCCTCTAAGAAAAATCCCGTTTAAATAGCTCATTGCCACTGGGACACGCTTTAAGGAGAATTTACAAACTGTGAATACAAATCTGAAGAATAAATTCAGGAAGAAGCAGGCATCATCTAGTAAACTGTCCCTTAACTGAAGCTCAGAGTCTGGTCCTCTGAATGGTGTGTGGCTGCCCAGGACTGCTGCCTCATTTGAGGAACTCAGTGCAGAATGAAAATGCGGGACCCAGTGTTCAAGAGAGCAACAACAGAGCATAAAACCAAACACAGGGTCCTTCTGAGGGCAGGCCTAGAGCAACTGCACAGGTCAATTCCTCAAGCCAGCCCTGCTATGGCCTCCTCCCCACCAAAGCTTGAATTTGCCTGGGAAGGAGACCTTCCAAATTTGTGTGGGGGTTCTAGGAAAGGGGAGAAGGTGCTGGGAAATTAGATAGGAATTTGAGTTACTGATACAATGAGGTGTCTATGAGCTGTGACAGAGCACCTGTTGGCCTATGAAGCTTCTGAGGTTTGAGGTTGCACCAGACACAAGGTTCTGGGGAGAAGAGCAGCCCTGACCCAGAGGCCCTGGACTTGGGGCAATGGCAGCGGGCTGTCAGAAGGCTATCAGGCAATAGACACTAAGTATAGTGCGGGAACCGGAGCATCCTTGCTCCAGAGCACATCCAAATGTGCTCTGAAAACTCCCCGAATAACTGGGGGTTCCTCCGGGGAAGGGATTGATGTGTGCTCTCAGCAAATGAGGAAGGAAAGCCAGAAAGTTGTAGATAATTAATGTCAATGTCAAAGTAAGGCATTTGCACCCTCAGTCAGGTAGGACCTGGGGAGATGTAGGTGGTGTTAGAAGCAATGTGAAATGCAATGTCTCCTAGGTCCTTCTCTTTTGTCTTCAGCTCAGACTTAGCTCTGTCCTATGGAACCTAAACTTTCACTCTACTTTAGGATAAACTGTATCCTGCTCAAAAAGGTGCATGTCCAAAATAACCCATAAATATAATTTTAAGTTTTCTAATAATTTAATACTTTTTCATTGTATTCCTATTCAAACACTGTGAAATTAAGAGAGTGAATTAATACACATGACAAATTTTAAAGAGTAAATGCTTGTGCATAAAAGCAAAGTAGAACTATAATATACACAGCATCTACTGTGTGTTAGACATTGCACTTGGTTTTTCAGTTGTTATCTAATTTAATAGAAAATGGTCTAACTTCATATAAACTCATTATTTTAGGACATGTTAGGATTGATTTTTTGATATTTTAGTATTAACTTTAAAAAAGAAAACAGGTTTTCCTAAAATATGAGGATATTTTAAGAATATTAACACACAAAGAAATATGCCATGCATTGCATTATAAACTTCCAAATCTCCCGATACAACTTGCATGTGTATGTGTTTGATAAATATGAGCCAAGTTAAAAGAGCAATAACTGGTGCCTAATTGTAGAGCAGTGGTTCTCAGACTTTCAGAGCATCGCAGTCATCTGAAGGGCTGGTTAACACACAGCTAGTTGTCCCCTTCCACAGTTTCTGATCTGTAGGTCTGGGGTGGGCTCTGAGAATTTGCATTTCTAACATACTCCCAGGGGATTTATGCTAATTTTACTGGTCTTAGATGACGTTTAGAGAACCACCTTTATAGAATATTCTAGATTAATCATTCTCTTCCCTCTCAAAATTCCCAAATACAGAAAATATTGCCTGCCACAATTTACAAAAACAAAAATCGCTTCCACATACATATTTTTAAATTATAAATAATATGCGTCCCCAAGAAACAAACTACTTATGTCCCTCAGAGGACAATAAATTTCCATAAAATGTTTTCCTTTTATGCTCTAGGTGGGGACGTCCTGACTTTCCTTTCCCATGTGAAAGCAGGTGAAAACTCAACAGCATTTAGTGACGGACCACAAGCTTCCTCCACCTGTGAGAACCTTACCTCTTTGCTTGTACTTTCTCTTACTGTGACCCCATTAGGATAATAGTATGTGGAAATTTTCATGTTTCCTGTGGGAGTCTCTGGGGCTATTAAGTCCTCCCCAGTAAATATGATGTGCCATGCACTGTCAGGTCAATTAATCAAAATCGACTCTGGTTCCTGAAGAAAAAGGAGCTGCTTAGTGCCAGCAAGAGCTCATTCTGAGGGTCAAGACCACTCTTTCACCTTCACAATCAACATCCCCCAGAACATAAACTGGGAGCTCGAGGCTCATCTCTGCCTTGTTCACTGCAGGAAGCCTGGGAACACGGTAGGTGCTCAATAAGCACAGAATGAGTGAATAAATGTGCCAGGGAAAAGTTAAGTTTTGAGCTAACACTGATTTCTCTGCCACCCTTATATTCTTAGATGGATATTCCGCTTATATGAGTCTCCCAACATCTTTTTATATGAGCTTTGAGGAGTCTGTGAATCCTCTAAAATTATTTGGAAACCCTTATAAGTATTTGCATAGCTACATTTTTCTGGAGAATTAGTATCTTAAAAAAAAAAAAAAGGATTGTGATTTAAAAGACGAAGAACCACCAACAGCGGGTGATTAAAATGATTCAGACTCAGAGTTTAATAGGACAGCCTACACCACCAAAAATAAATTTTTTTTAATGAGCTAACTAATCACTCCTTTTCTTTCTAGGCTGAATTTAACTAGGAAACCCCACACACAGCATCAATTCAAAAGATATGGTGGAAATAATTTTCCTGATTTTTCTGGTGGAAATTATCTGAACCAACTGGTCATTTTTGGCAATATGAAGCCACAATTTTGCAAGTTAATTCTAACGTTTCCCTATTGGTAAACGCCAAAAGGATGTGTGGGCTTTAAAATATGTTAAGTCAGCAAACCAAGATTAATCTACCAGCTAAGAAATACTAGCTATTTCTAAAGATGGAAATAATACAATTCCTTACATCACTCAATAAAAGTAAAATTCCTTATTTACACAGAACAAGATCCATAATACCCTGAATTTGAGTCATTCAGTTTTGACCAAGAACAAACTTAAAACTTAAATCCCAGTTAATAGCACAAAAGAAATCATTCCGTTGAAGTTCATCTATTTTACATATTCAATTTTACTCGGTACTAGAAAAATTAGAAACTAGATACAAAGTAACTTATCTTGCTAAATATTGACCAAAGATAGCTCAACAGAAAGAAATTATATATTTTTTTCTGTACAGAATATCTAATGCTATGACTTGGAAACTGCAAGCAGTGTTATCAAGACAGTTATCTAAGTAAGTAATAAAGTGATAGGATCTGGCAACTAGATTAAATATAATCCCTTCAGTAATATAATCTCTTTGAGACTATTTCTACTATCCACCCTTAATATTTAGGGGAGATTTTTCATTACATTTACGTTGCTTAATCATATTCTACACATGTCCTCACATATTTGCTCTATTATTAAGTAGAAATATTAGTCCCCCAATTTCAAATTCCAGAGTAATTCTCATTAGAAAATCCATATCAATATATAATATAAGGCCTTTTAAGTGGAAATTGTATTGCTTTAAATTGCAAACTGCAATCCATATTGTTATCAGACTTTGAGCGTTTTGACTGTTACCAAAATCCCCTCATAATCCATTCTCTGATTTATAGATTAATTTAACTCTGTCACCATCGAACCTGAAATAAAACATACCAAGGGGATGACGATTTCTCTGTCTTCCCCAGGTTAACTAAACAAAAACCCTGTGAAGTAAATGCTTTCCCCGTTGTACAGAAAAAGGAAACTGGGACTCAAAGAAGTTATTCAGGTCACACAGTAAGGGAAGTTAAGATTTAATCCAGGTCTTGGGGATTTCATAGAACATACCCTCTTTTTCTCTTCCAACCTGGTGTGTCCTAAATAGGTGTGGATCTTCTGTAACACACACACACACACACACACACACACACACACACACACAGTCCTTTTGAAGAGAAATACCAGAAACAAACCAAAACAGGAATTCCAATGTAAATCATTTACTAGATGCCATTATTGTTCTAATTTGTTCCAAATTTCCAAAAATTTCCTAGAATCAAATAAAATTTATAGACATACAAGTTTGATCAGTATTATATACTAAATCAAGCAGTTCTTCTAATTGAATTCAACAAACATATGGAACTCCATATATCTAAGATATACTTATGAAACAACAATAAAGTGCTAAGAGATAAATTCATTTGCCAAGATAATTAATGAATTTAAGAAATCAAGGTAGTCCATCTGACCATTAGCAGTCTCTAATAAGAATCAATAAGTTCTAAGATCCAGGGGCAATCTAGAACATACTATTGTTCACAAACAGTTGAATTGATCACTCATTTTGTACTTTATTAAAGTCTTCTCTCTCTCTCTCTCTCTCTCTCTCTCTCTCTCTCTCTCTCTCTCTCTCTCCCCCCCCCCCGTATTAAAGGCATTTTAGTGAAAGAATATCAAGAGTTGTAAAGAACCTCAAACATGTTTTGAATAATATAACATTCTTACAGCAGTTTTAGGTTTAAAAAATGAGCAAAAAGTACAAAGTTTGCATATTCCTTCTCTCTTCTCCCCTCTCCCATTCTTTCCCTTATTATCAACTTCTTGCATTAATGTGGTACTTTTATTACATACACCAATATTTATACATTATTATCAACTAAAGTCCATAGTTTACACCAGGATTCCCTCTTTTTGCTGGACAGTTGTGTGGGTTTTAACTAATTTAAAATGCTATTTACAGTTGGCTACAAATCAATTTCACTGCCCTAAAAATACCCTGGTTCCATCCCTTCACTCCTCTCTCCCTTGTCACCATGATGTACTTTTAAAACTTTAAAGCATACAGTCAATATTTACTTAGGCTATTTATATCTATCTTTCAAATTCGTTTTAGATAAAAGTGAAGGAATAAGTCACTTGAAATTTGTTGAATATACACAACTTATTCAGCAGAAACTCCCGAGTGATGACGGGGAAATGGCAACTCCCACCAGGTGCCTGAGTGTTTCTCTGCTCTGTAAGCAATTTCATTTCTTCTAGCACAGGCTAATTTTAGATCTTAGGAGCCACATCTTTAGTTTTCCCAATGACTTCACATAACTCCCAAGGATAACCTTGGGAAAATGAACACTGTCAGTTTAAAAAGGGGGTGGGGGGGGAAACAAGCATAGGCAACCATGACACCCCCACAGAATTACAAATTCTCCCTTCGGAAACAAATCAAACTGGGAGGAGAAGGCAGTGGTATTACCACCAGCGGAACCAACCATGAAGTTTAATTAAAGAAGGAATTACAGAATTAGAGAGTATGTCTATGTCCGTTAACCCTTGGTGACCTCTTCCACAGCCCCCGGAAGTGTTCATCCTAGTTAACGCTATTATACATGAGCTCTTACCTCCATTTTAGAGGGATTTAGTCACATGAAATTCTGTAATTATTGGTTTCCAGACCAATATCATTCAGAGATGGGAGACACTCCAAAAATGGAGAAACAAAATAATTCACAAGCATGAATCTGGCACATTGTCTTTCTTCCCAGCAAGACCTTTCATTTGAATAATTAAAGAATCAAAACATGACAACCATTTAAACTCTGCGCTTGCCCCCATATAATACAATGCGATTTACAGACACGGAGGAGGCTGGGGAGGGGGGAGTCCCCCTGCGGGGTGTCCAGGCTGAACTTCCTTAGTCATCCGTCATTTACTCTAAGACGGCCTCGGACCAGATGAGTGGTCTTTTCCTCTGTACGCCTCCTCTTTCCAAGCGGAACCTGTCAGCATTTGTCCTCAAAGCTGTGTTCCACTGATTTAAAAATAAATAAATAAACAATAAAAATCGTTCCTGAGAGGTCCATGAGGTCATTTCACCCTGGGTCTGAGTTTAAAGGTAATTCACAGGCGTATTCCTCGAGGTCCTGCATAGGTCATCTCGAAGGTTGAGGCACCTACGTGGGGAACCGCAGAAGGTCTCCTGTGCCTGTGGGTTGCGCAGTTCCACACGACGGGGCCAAGGGGGCAGCTAACTGTGTTCCGCTCTCAAGTGGCCCATTTACACGGAGGGAGACGCGAATGACCTCTCCCGTGTTTACCCGGGTGCAAGCCAGGAGGAGTGAAGTCAGGCTGATATTCCCTCACAGGCCCCGAGTAAATGACAAATGACATTTTCCCTTTGTGATCTTTGGGATTTTTGTTGACTTATTTGGAGGCTTTTGTTGGATCCCAAGAAATGGCCTGTGGCTGAAGCCTATTCTCCCGATTTCCACGCTCCATCTGTGGAATCCATCAACGGGGCATTTACCCTCATTCAGAGCTCTGACACCTGCCTGGCAGGGAGCAGCAGACACAAAGAAAGCCGGGGCGGATGAGAAAAGGGAGGTTGGTTGTTTTTTTGTGGGGTTTTTTTTTCCAGAGGAGGGGGGTGGGTTGAAATGGATGCACAGTGGGGGTTAATCCAATCCAGTTGAGAGACTTCAGCACCTGGAAGCTTCTCTTCCACATTAATTCACAGGCTGAGAAGTGACCGGTCACACTGTTTCTCTGTGGCTTAAAGTTGTATATATGTTGAGAACAGAAAAGAGACACACGCTGACAGGAACAAGCCCAAGCGTTACAACCAATTCCTCAGGTAGATGAGCGAGTCTGTGCAGCGGAACAATCTATCAAGTAATCAACTGAACATCCCAGAATTCCTAGCCCAGAGCTCGGATTTGAGTAATTGTTATTTTGTTAGTTGATAAAGTAGGAAAGATGAATTATAACCGCATCAGTGGTCCTTCTGGGGGTGGAGGGTCTTGTTTTGTTTGTGTTGCCTCTACATTTGCTTATGAAAATGTGATTGCACAACAATCTTTAGCAAATGCCATATGGGGCGGGGGTGGGGGGGGGAGCGGGAGATCATGTATGGTAAGGAAATTCTGGGCTTTCTCCCAGAAAGGTGCTTTTAAGAACACAAAACGACTGAAGGCCCTCCAGCCAGTTACCGACTCGGGTCCCTGCCCAGCAGTCCCCACTGGGGGCTGGAGAAATGTAACGCTATTCCCCTCCCCTCGACCCAAGCCCTTCCCGCGGAAACCGCCTTCTCACAGCACGGGGTCATTAGAAGGAAAATAAGCTCCTGCCAGGTTGGTGCTAATCAAAATAGCACAAATAAACCCTGACACTCAACAACTCCCCGAGTGCCTGCTGCCCTGGGAGGGAGTACAGATTGGTTATGAATATGCCCGGCCGCAGGGCCAGCCCGCCAAGGCCCGCCCGCCCGGCGCGCTCACGGCCCAGGAGCGATTGAAATGCACAACGTGGACCGCTGGTGTTTATTTCAGATAAGTGCTGGCAGGCGGAGGCAGCAGGACCCCCAGGCTGCCTCCCAGGCCCCCAGCACCCCCGAATCCTAAGGTTCCAATAACAGACCTTCAGGTGGGAGCGGGATTTCTATCCACGTTAGATTGGAAGCCTTTCTCTAACAGCCATCGCCTTACTATCTGCCACTTACAAGGCCTCCTCCGTAACAACAAAGCTAAAAGTAAAAAAAATAAAATAAAATAAATGAAACACGTATTTCTCCTTCGTCCTCCATGGCAGCTCTGCGAGTGATTATATTTTGTAGCAGCGTTCACTGGTCTGTTTACGTAAAAACAATCAGTGCCCTTTCCCTTTCCCCTGGCACAGCAAGGTTTTGCTTAAGGAGCCACAGAATCCCAAGCAAACTCTGTGTGAGCACGTCCTTCCGAAGCTTTCACAGCGAAGGGGGAATGGTACTGGCTCTGGGACGCTGACACTGACCCACATTAACCCGGCGGCCTCCCAAACCTTTATGTTGAGGCTTCCTTTGCAACAAGGATTCCTTTTCCCCTGTGACTCTCTCTCTCCTGGAGTGAAGCTGCAGTCCCACTTCCTTACCCCACCCCTGCAAATCATTTCCACGGGCAAGGTTTTGGAAATAGCTTCTTTAAACTCCATGGTAACCGCCACCAGAGCATTTCAAAAGAGAGAAAGAGAGGAAAACCCTAAGAAAATGTGTTGCTATTCAATTAGGGAAACTGATTAGTTCACTAATTAATCAGCTAACAGCTTTCTAAGAATAGTCTCCCATGATAAGAACTTTCCCCCTCAAGAGCTTAAAAGTCAGTCATAATTAAAGGGAGGAAGGGAGGTCCCCATGTCGCTGAGAGCTGTAAGCCGGCTTCTGGTTTCTCGGGGTGGGATTGGCTTGCACGGGGCAGAGAAAGGTAATTTGCACACTGAAGGGGAACAGGAAAACAGTAGTTCTCCTGAAAGGAAAAGGGCCAAGTGACTTTTATTTACAATTGCCAAGAGAGAGGCTATTATTGACCATATGTGCCACAATTGCCCCTCTTATCTCGGGCTGGCCATCATGTCCTCTGGGAGCTGTTAATGAACTGGGTAATTGAGCTGCTGACATGTGTTACCAAAACAAAACAATAGGAAGAAGAGACAAATGAACATTTTATTTGCCAATCAGAGTAGGTTCGGCTTTTCACGGAGCCGCGGCTAAGTAACTGACTGAATACATAAAGCAGTGCATTGAAAGCAAGCAGATGCAGGCACAATAATAGTTAACTGACAGCTTATGGCCCATCTGTGCTTAACATTTTGTTAAAGAAATTACTTGACTTGCTAAAGAGAAATCATACAGCTGCCCCAAGCGCTGCGTTATAAGACATAAATCGTTCGCCAAACTGTTTCATTCTTAAAATGACAATGCTTATTAACAGTTATGTCGGGACATTTTGTGAGCACAGCTTGACACAGATATTACTTACTAAAAACGTGACAACTATAGATAACCGATGGAATTGAGTTGGGTGGGGGGATCAAATCAGTGCAAACAGTTTGAAAGAGCAATAGGCATTTTTAATCGCTCATGATTCAATATGTGTTTCTAAGATGTTATGAATGGGGGGGGCGATGAAATAAAACAGGAGGTCCTGTTCCATGTAGTAATTATGGACCTTCTTCCATTTTTACCATATTTCTTCAGAACTGCAGAATATTAGAAATGCTCTCATCTGGGCTGGACTCATTCATTTCCTCAAGGCTATCAGAAGAAAAACTAAGTAGTTTAAGAAATAATTGTTTCTGGTCACTTCGCTTTCCCAAACATACTCACCTTCCTCTTTTGAAAAAAAAGTATTCATTTGATAAGGAAAGAAAACCCATGTTGCCAAAGACTACCTTTATGAGGAGATTTAGCTTATGTTTTTGTTACTGCATCTGAATTGAAACCACACTTTTTTGATGTAAGTGTGCTTCATCCACTGCGAACAACTTATCTCTGGAATTTTTTCTATGGAACCTGGTTAACCAGAGGCAGAACACAGCTTTCTCAAAGCCCTTCTTATGACGGTTCCTTTTACATGCTGGGCAAAGTTAAATCAATAATAGTAAAGGCGATATAAGGAAAGCTGCTGTTCACTGACTCACTCCCTGACAGCTTATGATACCCAACCCTGCCTTCTGCGCTCCTTAAGTACCTTTTCTTTCATCTTCACCAAAACCCTATTTGGAGGGGTACTGTCGCCCCCATCTTACAAATGAGAAAAAATGAGGCCCAGAAAGAAATGTTAACGCACCTGCTCCATGAGAACTCAGAGAGGCTGCCCAGATACAAGATCGGATATATCAAATATGCAGTCTTATAGACAATCATTGGAGGAACAGGATTGGCATGGGTTGGAAGGAAAATTGTGACCAATATTGTCACATCTTTTTCTTCCTGGTCTACAGTGCCAGGACTCAGATGTCACAGCCAACCCTGTAAGTCAGTTGTAAAAACATGACCATAAAGTGGTTGGTGAATGTGAAAATTATGTTACCTACAGTTACTAAGAACGAATTCTGGCTATGAAACCTAAATCTTAGCTGTATTTGCCGAGCTATAGGTGCAACACAATTAGACTCGTGACACAATTGCCACAAAGAACCACTCTGCCTTCAACTTTACTTTCCACTATCAAATGTTTCGCTATTGTGTGCATCCGTCATTTTTAAAGCCAACAAGTAAACCAAGGCTCAATACATAAAAGAGGTAACAAGTTACACAGAGAGCCTCTCAGGGGTGGAAAACAAAAGAATGCTTTTGCCACCCTTGTTAAGACAAGACTAGCCAAAACACACAAAACCTAAACAGCTCTATCCACAACTACACTTTGCCAGGATTAGCATGACTGGAGATGTTTGGAAAATAGAAGGCAGATTTAAGAAGAAAGTTAAATACTACCCTTTTTGTGCCAGAAATCTACGTAAGGAGGTAAAAAGATACACGATTAAGAGACCTGAACTACCAGAGCAAAGCATTTACAATATGGCAGATCATCGGAAGAAACAGCCGAAACCAAGAGAGAGCAGGTGGGGTTGTCCCAAATCTTTCATCTTTCAGTAAACAAATTTTCACGCCCAAAGATGTGGCTGATATTACCCTGGGTGCCATGGATGCAACTATGAATATGATACGGAGCTTAAACTCGGGAAGTAAAACTCAAATCACCTAACTCCCACTCCAGTGCTCTTTCCACTGAAGCAAAGGACCGCATCCAGCTATACGGAAGATAATCCGGCCATGCCCTGCAGCAACAGGGAGATTAAACAGCCTCTCAAGGCTGAGAAACCTAGATACATTATTTACTAACAGAGCCACAGATCCTGTGAGCCTGTGATCTCTAATATAGAGATCAAATTAATGCAGAATTGCTTTAACTGACACCTCCCACATGGCATTTCAAGGCTGTTCTTTGCTTTCCATGTTCTGTTGGGTTCCATAAGGAAGAAAAGGGGCAGAGCAGGGGTTTGTTTTGAAACTCCAAATCTTATCTGGCTCAATTATTGCTTGTTGTGAGATATAGAAAGAGGTAATCACTGAACATACATGAAAGAAGAAACTCTCCCTGGAGGCAACAGAGAAGGCTGAGCTTAACTCTCACTGGCAAAGGAATTAGTAGCAACATCAAGGTCAAGGTCGTCATCAGAAGTCATTCACGGATACCTACTGTGCGAGAAGTGCTTCTCTAGAGGCTGGCAGGGAAAGGATAAAAAAGAAGAGAATGTGGTTTCTCCCCTTCGACCTGCAAAGTTATGAGACTCTGGTCCAGGAGGTTGGCTTTCTGATTACTGTCATATCCCACCAGATGATATGAATGATTTATCACCATCCTTGGATAGGGACAGCTGCTTTTTGAAATTTTGTGGGGGGTTTTCCTCCTTGTGCCTAAGCAACAGTCACCATTGAACTGAGAAGAGGTGATACCAGATGTTTGAGCAAATGAAGTTGTGTGTCATGTGGAGGCCACTAGCTCAGAAACAGGTGGATCTACTCCAAATACCCCCCTGTCCCCTTATCTCTGGTTGGAGCAAGCTGCCTAATCCTCTCAACCAGTTTGTCATTAGTAAAATTTTCTTTAAAACATCTGCTTCAAAGGCTGGTTTTATGGAAAGGAGATCATTTGGAAAGCACAGAATGTATCCCAACCCAGAATGTATCCTCAGCAAAGGTAGTCCCCTCTATTTACATATCATCCAACCCTACCAGGCATAAAGGAATAGCATGCTCCTTATCAATTCCCTTAAAAATCAAAAATATAGGCCAGGGTCCTGTACTCCTCCTGGCCCCAGACACATGTCAGTGCTGTGGGATCAATGATTAAGTGAATAAATTCTGTGCTCCCAAGTACCTCAGAGCCTGGGTAAGAAGGCTGAGCTTAACAAAATCAGGCAACAAGCGAAAGGAAATTCAGAATACTTGGCCTCTCCTTTATGCCAGCATTCACTTTGGTTTCCTTGAGGAAGAACTTTGAATATGTTTGCTTGGAGGCAAATTCTTATCTTCTTGTATGTCTACTGATATGTATCTATATAGACAAAATGAAGTACGGATTTGAGCAAGTCCCTATTTAATCACTTTGTTTAGTGTCAACAGCCAATGAGGATATACCAAGGACCCAACTCAAGAAAAAAAAAAATCAAGAATTTCTTCAGTAGCAGATTCCTACATGAATTATGCAGCATTGCTTCTTCCAATTTGCTAACATATACCTGTGGAAGCATTTGAGTGTGAAAATATAAGCATTTGCCCATCTCTATATATGAGGACCGAGATAAGTGACTTATTCTCATTGCAGTCCCATAACACAGAAATATAATTCATTCAAACGAGCATGGAAGCTACTCTCATACAGCTTTCTCTGTACACTCACAAGAAATAAGAAACCGTTTTAAGAAAGTTTGTCAAAGGCCTGAGACATCAAAGGTAGTTGATTATTCCTCCCAAATCTTCATCCATTTCTAAGCAGGCTGCCACTAAGAAAGAGGGGCCCTTCAAATGCTTTCTTCTTCTTGATAGAAGAAGCCAGAGCAGGATCAATGTGTGAATGTCTGAGCATAAGACTGTGTATAGAGAGGTTACCAACAGAAGAAAACAAAGTGAAGTGCGTGTAATTGCAGGAGGAAAAATTAGAAATATATTGCTGCTTAAAATATTGTTCCACTACTTGCTATCGATGTTCATGTGTTGTGTTAAATGTGCTGCTTAGCATAGAATTTTAAAAGCTGGAAATCATTTAAAAAATCATCAAACCACACTTGACCTTACAGATTAAAAAATAATAATAATAACGGAGTTTCAAATGGATGAAATGATATTTCTGTCATCACCTGGCTTGCTGGGGGCAGAGCTAAATTTCAAACTTAGATCTTCAAATTCTGAATTCTGGTCCTTTGTTTTTTATCACACTATCAATTTGCTTGAATTTTGAATTTTTTGTGGATCTGTGGGTGAACTGACTTCTATTTTCCAATCAGCTATGGTAGCTAGAGTTCTCCTTCCACTGATAGACCCACTGAATCACAAAATTAATTAAGCAACTTGGACTCAAGTTTGAGCCCAGAGGAAAAACACAAATCAATGTTTAGCATCTCAACCACTCTATGTACATCTAATTATGATATCATGCTGTTTTTGTTTTTGACTTTAAAAATTATTTACCTCATTATATATTTAAAACAACTCTGTGAGACATTATTGTTCTTGTTTTTAAAATGAAGTTGACACTCAAGTATTTAAAAGGATTTGCCCACAGTGTCTGCGAGCCAATTAGATGTCAGAGTTAAGTAGTTAACCACCAGTCTTCACTCTAAAAATTCATAAAAATCATTTCTAGATCTATTTCTTAATATCATTCACAAGTTTCTTCACTTAAGTAGCATGGATATTCAAATATTGATTACTAGTGAGCAATATTTACAAGAAATAATAATTAACATATCTCTGAGTAAATCAGCTTTAAGATGTAGAAACAACTAATGTGTAGTTGACAAAAACCTGCTAAGAGTTCACCATGTGGAATTTTTTAATATATATATATATTTATTGATTTCAGATGGGAAGGGAGAGATAAAAACATCAATGATGAGAGAGAATCACTGATTGACTGCCTCCTGCGTGCCCCCCACGGAGGATCAAGCCCACAACCTAGGCATATGCCCTTGATCAGAATCAAACCTGGGATCCCTCAGTCCACAGGCCAATTCTCTATCCACTGAGCCAAACCAGAAAGGGCTACCATGTGGAATTTTAAGTTTTCATTGGGCTGGAACAAATCTCCTTCCCAGAATCCCACGTGCTTGCCAAAATGGACAAAGGATTGGTCATATCTTAACTTTGGCACCCTAACTCACTGTCTCGTTCTACTTGGCATGCCCTGTGTACCCATCTTTATACAATGCCATGCCTAGGTCTCAAACCCAGTTGCACAAAACCTTCCCTGAATCTCCCAGGCATAAATAGTCCCCTTTCTCTGTACTGTAGGAACACTTCATATTTTTCATACATTCAGCATTTTCCCTCTTAATTGAACTATTGACTAAACTTTCAGGTCAACTCTTTTGCTACCACACTTACTTCTCTGAATGAGCGCTTCCTTGAATTTATATAAGTATAGTTGTGTGTCCCAGTGTTATTTTTTCATTTAAAGGGTCAAACAGTCAGAGGTCAGCAAAGCCACTAGTAAGTTCATATGAACAAATCTAACAAATGCAAACGCTGCCTACTGAGAGCAGGTTTTGAGTGAACTTGGTTCTCTGCTTGCCAGTTGAGTAGTTTTGCAAGCAAAAAATTAGAGGCCATTCTAAGAGAAATGCTTTGTGTGTCAAAGTTTAATGGCTGTTTTACTCCTGTGATGTTGAAGAATTCAGAAAAGAAGAGAAATTGACTGATGATGTCATGGCTTTATCACAAAATAAGGAAAGAATAATTGAGAGGAGCATGGAGACCATTCTACCTCAGTTTTTCAGAGGATTCCAGTTTAGGAGGCATCCATAGGCAATAGATAAAGAGACCCTTTCTTGGCCTCAGTAGTTACTAATGAGAGAAAATATGTGCAAGTATTTAGTAAAGTGTAACATTCACATAACATACATGTTTTTATCATCATCATCATCATCATCATTACCACATTGTGATAACATATTATAGTTATTTTATACCAGATAATTGAACACTAATTGAATAAACTTTATTGAACAATATTAAATTAAAGAGGAATTCTATTAAGCCAGTGATGGCAAACCTATGACACGCGTGTCAGAGGTGACACGCGAATTCATTTTTTTGGTTGATTTTTCTTTGTTAAATGGCATTTAAATATATAAATAAATATCAAAAATATGTCTTTGTTTTACTATGGTTGCAAATATCAAAAAATTTTTATATGTGACATGGCACCAGAGTTAAGTTAGGGTTTTTCAAAATGCTGACACGCCGAGCTCCAAAGGTTCACCATCCCTGTACTGAGCCTTTCACGTTCTACAGAAAATAAAAATATAAGTGTTTGAGATTCTTCTCTGATAAACTGAAGACACTTGCCCCTCTTTTTCTCAAACATCCTGATTTTCTTTGCATAAAGAAAGACACCAACAGAACCATTCCCCGCTCCGCTTCACACCCCTTTCCCTGAGAAAATCTGTCCTTTTCACTGTTTCTTCTTCAGTCTTGGGCCTTCAGGAAGTTTTACTTCCAGCTTCCAGAATTGTACACATCTATCAACAAAGATGTGTTTCTCCTCCACTTCCAAAAAGGTCTGAGTAAGTCCCAGCCTGAAAATACAGAGCCAAAGCAAATCCATGTTCTGTGGTGCCTGAAGCTTTTACAGTCTGGGGGGAGGAAGTACACACACACAAAACTAGCTTACTTTTGCATATTTTACCAAAAGCACATGTCCATGTGACGCACTGTTGGGGTCCTTAGCAGGGATTTAGAAGGAGTCCTTTCTGGTGAGCACTCTGAGGTTAGCTTCACTGTGAATCCTCTTTCTGCTCATGAACCTCTGGTAGAACCAGGGTCCCCAAGTGCAATGCACAAGAAGAGGACACTCTCTATATTCACCTTCCCTGCCATGAAGACAATGTAAACATCCCTGAACAACAGCAATGACGTCCCATTCTACCCACCAAATAGCAGGGACAGACAAGTCAACCAATACTCATGATTATAAATTCCCTAGAGTCTTCCATGGGGCCATGGGGTTTCTTCCCCACTTCCACTGAACTCAACCCTCGGAGGCAGCCACTTCCTCAGTCTGTGAGTAAAATCCATCCTATGAATTATAATAATGGAGACATTCAGGTCATGGATAGTTCAGAGAACTTTATGATAAATACGGAAAGCCATTTTTCTTTGTTTTTCTGACCTTCAAGGAATACCTTGGGAGCCTGGGACATGTCCTAGGTAGGGATCTCCTAATTGTGGTGATAGTCTCATGAAATTACCACCATGAGTATGATTTCCTCCACAAGCGTATTCCTTACATTCATTAGGCCTCAAAAAGAATGTAATTGAAACAACTTGTGAAATCCTGTTTTAAATATGATTTTTCCTACAATGAGTATGTATTATATTTATAAAAATTGAGAAGTACCCCCAAACAAGCTCGGGTACTTTTATGGGAATTTGCAAAGAAAGACACCAACAGAACCATTCCACGCTCAATTGAGTCAATTCAACATTTCAGCCAGCATGTGAAATCTTTTTGTACCTAAAAGATGCACCCTTCATAACTTGAAAAAAAGCAGAGTAATAATCATGAACACCACTAAACGTGCATGCATGTTAATTAACTTTGTAACATCTTGCATAGAAAATATTTGCACCACAGAAACTTTGGGGGGAAAGTATTATAAAAAGGGGGACTTGCACCACATTTAGACCAGATAAAATTGAAGTGGAAGAAATGGGGCAATTACAAGTTACAAGAAAAAAAAATAATGCTTTTGTTTAAATTCATGCAAAAGGCATTACAGTTTTATTTGCCAAAATATTTCCTTGCATTTATTCTTTACTTGTATCTGAAAAGTGGCTCTATTCTCATCTGATATCTTAAATTCTGAATATGACATAGGGTCTCACACAGTTTTACCCCAAATGATTCATTTGGGTTTAAAATTCTTTATGTTTCTTCACAAGTTTCACATTATCATTTAAGATTTATTAAACATGAAATTTTGACCTGACTTTGCCAAGACTCCACAAAATTGAAAGTCACATTTGCTTTTAAAGGACCGCCTACCCCCATCACTTTGTCTTCTGGAAGTGTTCCAATGTGTGGGTCTAGCTCATCTTGGGCAAATGCAAAAGGTGATCAACACACCTTCACATATTTGGCCGCATAACCAGCAGTTGCCAACAGAATTCTAATAACAGAATCACCACAAACATAGCATACTGCTGGAAATACAATAATACTTCCAAATTGAAGATATGAAGGTCTGTGCCAGAGTCATCTAAATGCTACCCACTATCTGTCTTTGCATGTCCTGTGACCTAAGAATGGTTTCTACATTTTTAAATAGTTGAAAAAACATTTTTTTAAAAGAATAACATCAACACATGAAAACTAAAATAAAATGTATTGGAACATAGTCATGCCCATTCATTTATGTATTTTATGGCTACGTGCTATGAAGGCAAGTTGAGTAAAACCAAAAATTTTCACTGCATACCCTTTACAGAAAAAACTTTTCCTGGTCTATACAACAGCCACCATTTTATGGGTACTTATTATGCACCACATACCTCATGAAGCATCTCTACCTGCTCCCATTCATCTAATTCATCATTCAAATTAATACTATATTATCCCCATTTTACAGATGAAAAACTGAGGCACAGAGAGAGTTACATAGCTAGTATGGAGTGAAGGTGGATTTTGCATAATATCTTTCTCTTGTGGAAGTTCGTGTTTATAAATTCCAGATTTCATAAACCCCACATTTCCAAAGCTCATCACAACTATCACCATCTGAGGGCAGACAAAACTCTCATTTTTAGGTAGCATGATGCAAGTCCCAACACCTGTGCAGTGTGATAGAGGGATGTCTCGTCCTGTCTCTGCTGCAGTCACTGTCCCACGTCAAGGCGTGAAGAAAGCCAGAGTTATGGGGGATTTTTCCCATAAGGGCCCACATCTCCGTGATGCTACTCAACTTCACACAATAGGTACCAAATGGAAGTCATAGATTGATTACACCCCAATACCAAGCTACTGCTCAGTCCACAAGCAGACAGAGAACCAAGACACTCTTTTAATTGGACAACAGTTTTCCAGGTGGCCTGAGCCTTCCTACTGTGTTTGTATTAGCTTAATATTGACCCATGCTTTGATTTCAGATTCTTGGATTGTCTTGGATCTCGGTGCCATGAACTCCATGACCTCTGACATGCACCACTGGCTGCCCCGCAGAAATGCTAGAACCATAGCATCATCTAGCCCCCAATCCTGGGCCCAGATGCCCCAAACACCATTCCAATCTTCTTCATCGAAATGGATACCACCATGACAGCAAATTTACCTATTTGGAAAACAAGGAAGCTAGAAACAGGACAAAATAAAGAACTGGTATTCCATTCCCGGGATTCTCTTCTCAACCCAGACATTCAGTTCGGCAAGTTATCTAAACCAGTGGTCGGCAAACTGCGGCTCACGAGCCACATGTGGCTCTTTGGCCCCTTGAGCGTGGCTCTTCCACAAAATACCGACTTTTGTGCATGGGCCATGAAGTTTCAATCACACTGTACATGCATGCCCGCACGTGGTATTCTGTGGAAGAGCCACACTCGAGGGGCCAAGGAGCCGCATGTGGCTCTCCAGCTGCAGTTTGCTGACCACTGACCTAAACTGTATGGCTCCCAGATTCCCCATCAGTAAGGAAGTAATAATAACAATAATCCACAGGTGATTGTGAGGAAATAATTCACCGGGTATGAACAGACTTTAGAAAATGTGGAATAGCCCTAACTGCTTTGGCTCAGTGGATAAGGCGTAGGCCTGCGGACTGAAAGGTCCCTGGTTCGATTCCAGTCATGGGCATGTACCTTGGTTGCGGGCACATCCCCAGTAGGGGGTGTGCAGGAGGCAGCTGATCGATGTTTCTCTCTCATTGATGTTTCTAACTCTCTATCCCTCTCCCTTCCTCTCTGTAAAAAATCAATAAAATATATTTTTTTAAAAAAAGAAAAGAAAATGTGGAATAGAAATATAAAATGAAAATAAATATAGTGGTGGAGTATAAAATGTATATCCTGGTTTGACATTAGTATAATAACTTTCTCAAATACTAAAGGCATTTTGGGGTGTGAATCAGGATCCAAAACTTCATGCTAAGCAAGACCCTGTCCATATGAATAAACCCTACATGGCACACCACCAGAAACAGCAGTAAAACAGTTGTCAAAGGCATCTCTACAGCCCAGGTTACAGAGTACATAACCTACACCATACATATGTTTAGGTATATGTTTTCTTTCCCGGGGAGAAAAAAGATCAAAGCTTATAATAACCTCATCTCAAAATGTGTCTTTAATTCTACATTCATTTATTCACCAACTGCTTATTTAATGCCCATACTATGTCCAGTTCTGTGCAAAGCAGAATATTCAAACAGGTGAACAGAACACAGTTCAGTCTAGCAAATATCAAATTTAAAAAAAGAAGAAAAATCTGACATCCAATCTCCAAGAAACGCCAATTGCTAATGTTTTTTTAAATGGAGAGTTTCACTTTCAGTTTTCAGTCAGACATGGTAGATGGTCAACCAGATAACAGTTGGATTTCTAATCCCATTTTGTGTTCAGTGGCTATGTTATTTGCCTACGGGTGAGGGGGAGTAGCTGTAACGGTCTTCTTTTTTTTTTTTTTTTTCATCTTACATTCTGTCAGTCTTTTCTTGCCTTTTATTTAGGTTGATTTTGTTGTACTGAAATACGCATCTGTTCTCACATGATTCTTCCTGCAGTACTGTCCAATGCTTCAGACATACCAGATTACCCTGAAGGACTGAGATTCAGGGTCTCTTAGATGTCCAGAAAGGCCTTAGGAAATCTGGGTTTCCCAGAGTCTCTGAGTATTAATTTATCACCATGGCATCTCTGAGATCCATCTCTGGGTCTACCCCTAAGCTGATGTTTCCGTCAAACGCCATGGATGCCAGAGAGTTCTGTGGCTGGCTAAGACCACTCAAAGATCTCTTAGAGATCTCATTTTCTTACCACTCCACAGAAATAAGTATGTCAAACATCTCAGTTAATATACTATGTTTAAGGTTTATTTTATCATAGAATCTCCTATACTTAAGGTTTACTATGAAATTTTCTATTCTCAATTCAGTCAGTTGGGCAAGTTGCAACATTAATAGAATTAGGGAGTTTACAGACGTCCGTGGGAAAAGAGAGAATGAATAGTCTTCAAAAACATAAGTCATGGGATCTGATTCTAATACTGAAAATGAATGTGTAATCCCACACTAGGGTATGTGGTAGAAAATGCCCTCCCTCCTACATATGGTCAAGATGTCAAGGACATGGGAGGAGGGTATCAGGAATTCCTAAGTGGAGAGTCCCCATTGGGTGATAAAGTTTTAGCATTACTACTCCATGGGGATACCCTCTACAAGCAACTGCATCATGATCACCTGAGGCATTTGTTTAAAATGATGATTTCTCAGCTCCACCACATCGGCAAAATCAAAAGCACTTGATGTTGATCCCAGAGATATTCTTTTAAGCAAGGAGCCCAGAAATGACCTGTAACAATACTAATACTCACTTAGCATTTACCATGTCAGTCAATTTTACATGCATAAGCTCGGGTTCTTTTAAGTGTGACTCCTTGGTTCTGTGAAGTTGGTGAATCGCTGGGCTAGATTTTGGAATAAGATGCACACAGTCCAATCCTGGACCGGTCATTTTCCTAGCAGTGTGGCACTTAACCTCCCCAACCCCAGGGAATTCCTGTGCAAAACAGGAGTGGTAATTCTCACTTTGCATAGTGTTGCGATGATGGAATTTCTGATACATAAAACCTAGTAGACTGGCACTAGGACTCCTTGGTGAATAGACAGGGTGCATGCCATCTCACAGTTGGTCTCAGAAGTGCATTTGAGGAAATGTCCGCACTTGAGCAGTAATGACACACCCACTCATTCTCTTTACTTGCAGGTGGGAAGCCTACCTTGAGAAAGAGCAATGCACTCCGTATGGATTGTGCCAGACCCTGACCTTGTAAAGCCTCAGAGCCCATGGATTCTTTTCTTCCTTCTGGGGTTGGGAATGGGCCAGGATTACTCACATTCCAAGGGGAAAACTGGCTGGCAGGCACATCCTCTCAGGCATTTTCAGAGTTTCCATGAAACACTGTCTCAGCTCATAGAAAACCATTCTTCCCTCCAATCAGCCCCAGGACAGGGCTCACCATCGCCTGCCATTCCCTTGATCCCAGCTGGACCTCCTCCCTGTAGGATAATGCCATCCCTGCCTCTCCAAGCCCCCTGCAGCCTTTCCTTGATCCCTCCCTGATCTTTCCCTCTCTGGCTTCACTCCCACTGAGACAATCCCCCAGGCACAAAGACCCCCTAACCTCCTCCAGGCCCTCAGCCCTGGAGACAGGGAAACTGCTCTTTGATTTCCCTACTGCAAGGAATTCACTTGCCTTTACTCATAGCCTGGAAGCTCATTTTCTCATGAATACAAAATTAAACACTGTACGTAACAGCAACATTTAAACTAATAATCTTTAAACTTCCTTTTCCTGAAATCAGAAAGTGATTAGGAAGATGGTATTTTTAAAGTTATGCTTCCACTACACAACCTGTTCTAGGGAGGGTAACCTGACTCAATCAAATTCAGGCATTGAATTTGATGAGCTGGCTCCCCATTTTGAAATGGTGCACGGTCCCTGACCGACGCTTCTTCTAAGGACAGATGTGGCCACCCATACTAAGCTCTGGCTCAACATGCATCATTGATGTGGATTCTGCAGGTGTGAGATCCTTCTGTTTATTAGTAAGCAAATTGAAGATAGTAAATACAACTAGTAATAGTTATACGCTGTATAATATGCTGGTAAAATCTAGAAAATAGTCCCAAAATGGGCACATGCAGGCAGGCACACCATGCCACAGGTGTGTGTCTGTGTGTGTATAAAAACTTCCACATATGCTGAAACCGGTTTGGCTCAGTGGATAGAGCGTCGGCCTGCGGACTGAAAGGTCCCAGGTTCGATTCCGGTCAAGGGCATGTACCTGGGTTGCGGGCACATCCCCAGTAGGAGATGTGCAGGAGGCAGCTGATCGATGTTTCTGACTATCTCTCTCCCTTCCTCTCTGTAAAAAATCAATAAAATATATATATTTTTTAAATTTCTTAAAAAAAAATAAAAATAAAAAACTTCCACATAGATATACATTTTAAACTGTCCACACTTCACTTACATTTCTCCAGGTGCCTTTTCTTAACAGGGACATGATACATATTTGTTGAAGAAATGGTTCCACATTTTCTAGCTTTCAGATCTGATCTAATTCCTCACACTCTTTGCCCGACTATTAAAATTTTCACGTCATAGTAATTCAGGAAGTATTTTATTTACCTTTCCTTTTACCTCATATAGCCAAACATAATTAATGTGTTTAACAATACTTACATGTTTTAATAACCATACTGTTATGTTTTCACAATCACACTATGTTTTAATAATACACTTTTATGTTTAAAACTATGCTAAAACATTTTTTGCCTCCATGCTACCAGACAAATTAAAACCTCCATAGCTTGTAAATTTTCAAAAAATCATTATTTGGAGGTTTTATCAGGCTGATTATGGAGACTCCTGTTCTCAATGACTTCCACTGAGACACTGACTATTTTCTGGACCTTGTTTCAAAAACATCCTTTGTTTTGTATAGAGAAAGTAATCGAATTAACTACCTGTCTCAGTTCATCTGATTGAAATGTCCTCCCGCAATATTATCCTTAAAAGAAAACAATGAAGAGTCGTGAAGACTTGAAGACTCTTTGCAGAGATCAGCGACTAGTCAGGGCCGCCTGAGGCTCAAGGCTTGTGGCTGGGCAGGAAATGGCCCCTTTTGTGGCGGGCAGGAATCTCAGGCAGTCGCCCTGGCCACCACTGAGTCCCCTGCCTGGCTAGGGACATCCAGGCCAGGACAGAAGGAACTTTGTAACAGGAAGGACAGCAAACCCTCCTGGGGAGAAGGGAAGAAGAAAAGAGCCTCCTCAAGGAAGAGGAATATTTGAGAGACACCCTTCCATCCTAAAATGGACTCACATTTCATTTGCTGTTAAATCAAATTAGGACTAATTGTATCACACTATCCAAATTTGGGGAGGGAACTGTACCAGTAAGAATAATAGTATATTTGGCTGACCCTTACTATGTATGACCTTTGAAGACGTGTTCATGTGTCTAAACTCATTTAGCTTATTTGCAAAGTGGGAATAATAGTTGCCTCAGAGCACTGTTTTGAAGATTACATTTAAATGTATGTGAAGTTTTATTATTATTATTTCTCTATATTAATTATGTGAGAACATTTTCCTGATTCTATCCTTAAATAATATTTAATAAACCTCATAGGGTAGTTTTTCTACAAAACGAATAAATAGCTTGCCCCAGGTTTATTTAAATACAAAGCTTATATTCAGAACCTAAATGACAACCCTCCCCCACCCCCCTTTTTCACTGACCTAGAGATAAACTTTGACCTCTTGTTTGATAATCACACTTTTTCTGAAGGTGCCTTGTTCCTTTGAGGAATGACAGCTTGACCCCGGAATCTGGAAATCTACATGGATCAATACACCTCTTTCCTCTCTCCTTGGCTCGAGAGCAAGAACCTTTAACCTTTGAACTTGATTCCTAAACTTTGTATATTGTTTGCAATTAGAGAATATTTGGGACAGATGGAGGATTTTTTTTTAATCTGAGTTTTATTGGGTGCTGACTAAAATTCGGTTCTTAAAAAAAGAAAGTTCTCTTATTGGTAACACTGAATTGTTGGGGTTTTTCCTCCCTGAGTTTTATTCTCTTGGGGCAAATCTGGAACTGACTGCATGGCACTGATTTAACACACGGTATAGAAACCTCAAACCCTGCAGGGCGCTGGGAAGCGAGCCACTAACCTGGCCTCAGCAGGAGAACTGGAATAAGAAAACTTAATCCTGCACATTTGTACCTCTATGGCTGCCTTTTTAAAATAAGTAATCTTAAAATTTTAATTCTCTAAATTAAATTTATTCTATATTTTACCTCACCTATAGCAGATAAACTCTACTTTCCAAGAGTCGTTTATTGGGAAAGAAAAAACCTACTCTTACTGCTTCTAAATGAACACACACACATACATTCGGAAGCAAACAAACACAACTTATCCAACCGAGCATCATTATTGAACAGCCCATTCTCCACTTCCTGATACGTTCTGAGATGGAAATTCCTACTTCCGGGAATCGTGTTACATTAAAGGCAGGAATCACATTGCTTCTGCCTGTTTTATATCTAGATCAAAAGGTAAGACGAAAAGGTTGCACAAAGCAAATAAGCATTTTGCAGGTAGTATATGATGTATCAAATACAAAGACTAGGCATAGCATTATGCCCATCAACATTTATTAAGAATGTCAACATGAAAAGGGTTTGTAACTTCTAGTCCAAACAGAGAAATTACACTGGGAAATTACATGGTCTGCATAGAGAAAGAAAAATGCAAGAGCCCGTAACTTTTGAAAGTTTTCAAAGCCAGAGCTAGTGCTACAGAATTCAGCATTGTTGTCTGTTTTCTTTTTGTTTTAATGGGAAATATTTTTAAAATGTACCAAGTTTTGCCTTAGAATCTGAAGTTCAGTACTTTGCAGTCATCCTTCTCCTTTCCTCATTGATACAGGGTGGGGATTTGTTTTATCTCCAAGTAAAATGCCATTTCAGATTGGCCTCAAGGAATGAGCTCTCTTCCTGGTTCTGCTACTTACTACTAGCTCGGTGGCCTTGGATCAGTCATTGAACTTGAGCCTTGCTGTCTTCATCTCTCAGATGTGCAATGGCCTCTGCAGCTCAACACAACATTAAAGTGGCAGATAAAGACTACATGTAAAAGAACATAGAAAAATAAAATACTCTATCTTTGCTGGGCTCTGGACAGGTAGCTTAGTTGGTTAGAGTGTCGTGCCAAGGTTACATGTTGGATCCCCAGTCAGGGCACATACAAGAAGCAAACAATTAATGCATAAGTGGGACAACAAATCTCTCTCTCTCTCTCTCTCTCTCTAAAAATCAATAAATAAAATTTTTAAAAATATATCATTGCTGGATTGTGATAGTTCTACTAAACTATATTTCTATTTATTATTTAACTAAGAAATAAAATAACTACCTTTCATTTACATATGGCTATATTTCAACACCATAAGGTCTTGGACAAGGAATGAAAAAAAGTATTTCTGGCAACACAACATTTAAAAATAATGCTTTCCTTGAAACCACTGGCGAATTACCTAGAGCTACCTAGACTATGTATAAATAATTAAAATGAACTCAAGTAGCCACAAACATTCAGCATCACATCCTTCAATGCAGTGCAATCTCAATGCAAAATTCCCAACGTTATTTAACCGATAAACTTTAATCTTGGATATTCACTTCAGTATGCAGTGCTTAAGGAGTAACTTACAAAAAAACAGACTTTATCTAATTCAAAGTTCCCAAAATTCGATCGACAAACTGCAGTATTCGGGCAGGCCCAGTTTGCACAAAACAAGCAGCCAAGAAGTCCATGATGACCGGCTTAAACGGCCTCCCTAAAAAAAAGCAAGAGTTTCGCAGGCAGTCACTGCCAAATTTAGATTCACTGGTTGAATCCGTGATTATACTCTAAGCTCATTTTCACAGTGCTCACACTGACTGTGTAAGTGCTAAGTGTTAATTCTATTCTGAATGTTTGAAAATGGGTAGAGAAAAGCATGCTAAATACCTGGCATGCATGTCAATTTGTATAAAACATTAGGACTCCCCATTCAAAGTTCACTGGGACTTGGCAATGAAATTCTAGACCAGGAGGAAAAGATACCGAGCAGATTGTAATATCTTTCTAATCACCCCCTTCTGAGGCAGAGCAGGGGGTGGATTTCTCTCTTCACTCAAAGCAGAGAAGGAAAACGAAACTTCCTACCTTCTAATTCCCTCCCTGAGTTCCTGATAGTCTAGTTTTTAAATCAGGAGCCAGAACATTGGCCTGGAAGCCCTGTAATATTGCACATTGGCAAATGTTTTTGAAAGGACCCAAAGGCTTAAAACTATATAAATTCAATAAATGATACAAAAGACAAGGGCAGGTTGTCCTGATCTTCATGAATATACATCAAATACTTCCTGTATGCCTTCCTTGTTCTCTGGGACTGATTTTGAGTGTTGCGTGGCAAATGCGGAAAGCAGGTTCTAGTAAACATGTGTAGCAAGTCAAAGTTTATCTCTGTGTCAACATGACTTGGCCCAACCTCTCTGACCACAGCCAACCACCTCACTAATACTGAGCATTAATACAGAGGAAGTACTTGTAACAGAGTGGCATCCCCAATTGGGTAGATGATTTTATTAATTTTACATGTAATAAAAGTAGATTCATTTTCTTGCTCTCTGATTTCCAAAAATCTTTAAACCAAAACAAAACACCTTTTAAAAAAATAAACTGTTCCCAGCAGGAATTTTTGTAGCTATAGACCGACTCTAAAATGTATGTGAAAAAGCATTAGAATAGCTATAAACAATTTTGAAAAAGGTTGGAGGAATGACATTACTGGATTTCAAGAATTACTACAAAACTAAAGAGACTCACAAATATGGCCAGTTGATTTTGACAAAGGTGCAAATGCAATTCAATGGAGAAAGGGTAGTCTTTTCAACAGATGGTGTTAGAACAATTGGACATCCATATGCAAAAAAATAAATTAACCAACACTGCCTTAAATATAAAACCACACGCAGAAATTAACTGAAAATGGATCGGCCATAGTCCTAAATATAAAATTAAAGTCTATGTTCTACAGGAGAAAATCTTCATGACCAGGGCTAGACAAAAAGTTCTTAAACATGATACTAAAATGCACAAGCATAAAATAAAATTAACAAATTGACTTCATTGATATCAAAATCTTTTGTTCTGCAAAAGTCACTGTTAGAGGAATAAAAAGACAAGCTAAAGACTGAGAGAAAATATTTGCAAATCGTATATCTGACAAAGGGGCTGTATTTAGAACATAAAAAGAACACTCAAACTTCAAAAATAAGAAAACAAAATAACTAAAAATGAGCAAAAGAATTGAACAGATACTTCATCCAAAAGGATATTTGGGCCCTAGCTGGTTTTGCTCAGTGATTAGAACATTGACTCACAGACTGAAGGGTTTCGGTTTGATTCCAGTCAAGGGCACATATTTTGGTTGCAGGCTTGGTCCCAGACCCCAGCCAGGACACATGCGGGAGGCAACAAACAGATGTGTCTCTCACATCGATGTTTCTCTCTGTGTGTCTCTCCCCATCCCTTTCACTCTCTCTAAAAAAAAAAACAATGGGGAAAAAAAACATCCTTGGGTGAGGATGAACAAAAAAGTATATTTGGATAGTAAATAAACACATAAAAATACGTTTAATATCAATAGCCGTTAGGAAAATGTGAATTGAATTAAACAATGATTAGATATCACTACACAACCTATTCAGAGCAGCTAAAGTAATAATGCTGACAATATCAAGAATTGACACCAATGCAAAGCATTGCATTGCTGATGGAATGCAGAATGGCACAGCTATTGTGGAAAAAAATTTAGCAGTTTCTTAAAAGTTAAACATACACTTAACATATGACCCAGCCTTCCCATCCCCAGACATTTACTGTAGAGAAATAAAAATTTGTGTTTGCACAAAAACCTTTACATAGATATCTGTACCAACTTTATTCATAATGAACAAAATAGCCTAAATGTTCTTCAACGGGTGAATGTATAAACTAATTGTGGTACATCCATTCAATAGGATAGTCTTCTGCAATAAAAGGTAATAAAATATTGACACATTCAATTACTTGGATGAATTCAAGATAAAGATACTGAGTGAAAGAAGCCAATCTCAAAAAGCTATATAGTGCCCTAGCCAATTTGGCTCAATGGATAGAGTGTCGGCCTGCGGACTGAAGGGTCCCAGGTTCGATTCCGGTCAAGGGCACATGCCTGGATTGCGGGCTCGATCCCCAGTGGGGATTGTGCAGGAGGCAGTCAATCAATGATTCTCATCACTGATGTTTCTATCTCCCTCTCCCTTCCTCTCTGAAATCAATAAAAATATATTTTTAAAAAAGCTATATAGTATATGGTTCAACTTATATGAATGAAACTATATTGATGGAGAACAGATCAGTGGCTGCCGGGATCTAGGAGTGGGAGGAGGGTGTGATTTCCAAGGGATAGCACAAGAGATTTTTTTTTTTTGGGGGGGGGGGGGGGGAATGATGGAATTACAAAGTACTCTGATTGTAACGGTTACATAAATTTATACATGTGTTGTTCCAAAAAACAACAAATACATATACCAGTAAATGCATATTCATAGCAACACTATTCATAATAGCTAAAAGGTGGAAACAGCCCAAATGTTCAACAATCAATGAATGAATGAACACTTTATGGTATATGCATGTAATGGAATATTATCCTATATAATAAAAGGCTAATATGCAAATCGACCAAACAGCCAAATGGCCAGTCGTTATGATGCCCTCTGACCACCAGGGGGCAGGCACTCAATGCAGGAGCTGCCCCCTGGTGGTCAGTGCACTCCCACAGGGGGAGCACCACTCAGCCAGAAGCCCTGAGCCAGGCTCACACTGATGAGTGCAGCAGTGGTGGTGGGAACCTCTCCCGCCTCCTCGGCAGTGCTAAGGAGCAGTCCTAAGCCGGCAGTCGGACATCCCCCAAAGGCTCCCGGACTGTGAGAGGGCACAGGCTGGGCTGAGAGACCCTCCACCCCCCCGAATGCATGCATTTCATGCACCAGGCCTCTAGTTCGGCCATAAAAAGAAATGAAGTACTGACACTACAACGTGAATGAACCTCTAAAACATTATTCTAAGTGAAAGAAGCTAGTCATAAAAGGTCACATATTGTATAATTCCATTTATATGAAATAACCAGAGTAAACCATAGAAACAGAACACAGATTAGTTCTGAGATGGAGGAATGGGGAGCAGTTGCTTAATGGGCTCAGGGTTTCCTTTTAGGGGTTGATGAAAATGGTTTAGAACTAGATAGAGCTGGTGGTTGCACTACATCATGAATATGCTAAATGCTACTGAATTTGTCACTTTAAAATTGTTAATTTTATGTTATGATCATTTCAAACAGTTAATTTTACTATATGAATATTTCAAAAATAAACAATATAGTCACAAACACAAGGAAACTAGAAAAAATTAATAAGAGTTTGTAACCCCATGCTCAGATTAGCTCCGTGAACAAGGCATAAAGGAAGAGTTAGAGCGAGGTTCTTACATTCCGGGGGACTTCCCATTTCTGTGCATCAGACTGCTCTCCCCAAAAACTGCTCCTGCAAAACAGTCTCTCAGAGGGCAAGAACTTTTTGTCTCGCTATAAAAAAAAGAACCCAAGGATATAAAATTCATTTTCTTTTCAAACAACACTTACTTAAATAACAAATATTAAAGTGACCTACCTATTGTAACAACATGGATGGGCCTTGAGGGCATTTTGCTAAGATATGTCAGACACAGAAAGACAAACACTGTGGATCTCACTTACATAGGGGCTCTGAAAAAGCCAAACCCATAGAAATGGAGGCCAGAATGGTGTTGCCCAGTACTGGGGATTGGGTGGTGGGAGGGGGGATGGATGTTGGTCAAGGGTACAAATAAGATGAGTAAGTCCTGGGGATCTAACATACAGCCTAGTGACTGTACTTAATAATACTATATTATATGCTTGCAAGTTGCTAAGAGAGATCTTCAACAGTCACACCACAAAAAAGAAATGTTATGTGACATGATACAGGTGTTAGCTAACATTATGATAGTAATCATTTTGCAATATATAAATACACCAAATCAACATTTTACAAGATATAAGCATATCAAATGAACACATTGTACATTTTAAACTAACACAATGTTGTATGTGAATTATATCTCAGTAGAGTTGGGCCAGGAAAGTGTCCTACCTAGCCTTTGAAAATGTGGTTGTGTTTTAGCGTATATTGCTTGTTCATTTTTAACAGAACATAAGCGGGGGGGGGGGGGCACAGAGGCTTATTTTGTCTTTAAAGACTGAGCAATTCTGGCAAAACATATGGCAAGACACCCTGCTGTCTTCAGCTGTTTTCCAGTTCCCACAAACACTGTGTGTTCCACTGCTCCATGCCTTGGCCCATGCTGTTCCCTCTGTGTATATTGCCTTTCCTCGTTAGTCCTCCTTGTGCTAGTCACCCTCTCCACTCAGCTCTGAGACCTTCTCCTCCAGGAAGAATCCCTGACAGATGGCCTTCCCCTGCATTCCCACAGTGCCCTGGGCTTTTAAAAACACTTCCGCATATTAGATTTGCATATCTGCTCATGTGACCACCTTCCCCCCAGACAATAGGCTCCTGGAGAGGAGGGGGCATATCTTATTCATCGTGATTCTCTACAGTAGCTGGCACAGAGTAGCCATTCGATTCAAGTGTAGTTGGTTGTGCAGACTGGTGTGTTTCTCATAGCAGTCTGAATCGATTTCTGAGCAAATTCTAGTCCTTCCTTATTCATATAAGTTCTGTTACCCTTGTTTTACAAAGAATTCCTGTTCCCAAGTTCTATGCTTTCCCAGTCATTCTAAGTATTGGCAGCTGCCAGTAGCTGACATGGGTTTGGGGGGACCCACTCTTTTAAAAAGAATATAAATTGACAAACGCAAAATCCAGGTACAAAGTGAGTATTTGTTTAGAATGGGAAGGAAATCACAGTAAGTTACTGGTAATCCCTTTTGTGTGCATCTCTCGAGGTGACTTATTGGGAATGCTCACATAGAAACAACCCTGATTGCATCCTGGTTTCCTCACCTAGAACATTCTACAGCACTCAGCAAACTCCCAGCATTCTCAGGGGTTCGTGCACATAAAAGCCCTAAATTTAAGCTTTATTAGCTTCCTGGGAAACCCACCTTAGGACCACACCCCACAAATAAGTTTAACAAGGAGAATACCTGGCGCTTAGTGAGGGGCACTTGTGCCCCGGTGGATTCTCTCAGAATTTTTATCCCTATTGTATAAGGTAAATACTATTATTGGTCTCATTTTCATAGGCCTACCAGCTGCACAGGCACTTGGCACACTTTTACTGTATGATAACTTAGGAGGAAGACAGGTTCCCTCCTGAATACTTTCTTAATGGCACTTGTCTTCCCAGAAGCTATGAGACAGTTACACCGTGTGACAGTCAGGAGTTCAAGTTGTGGAGTCAGGCAAACCTGGATTCCCAGCCCTGCTCTGCCTTTCTCTCACAAGCTGTGTTACTCAGCCTCTCCAAACTTCTGTCCTTAACTATAAAAGAGGAAGTACATTTAGATTGTTGCTTTGTCGTCATCTATCTGGCCCTTGAATGGGCCGATTATGAACCCTGATTTGTGGGAACCACTAAAACCATGAGGTCCTGAAGATCAGACAGAGTCTAGGGATTCTTCATGAACCTCTAGGAGCAGCTTAGAAGCGGGTTCATTGCATCGTAAACCTATGAAAACCTATGGCATTGAACCTGTATGTACAAGCTAATAACCAACACTGCTCTGCAATCTAGATCCAGACACTTCAATCCAAATGGACCAAGGTCCAGGCAGAGCCAATGGTAAAACTGATCTTAACTTCAGAACCATAGCCTCGCCTAGAGATGGGGCGTGATTCTGATAGTTCAGGCAGGTGGGCAAAGTTGAAACAGAAAACGTACAGGAAAACAAACAGTTCTTCGTCTGCACTGTTCCCCAGCCTTCCCTTCTCGCAACAAACAAGTGAGGTTTATGCGGGAAAGAGAGTAAAGAAAAACATGCTAGAAAATGTAAAAGTTGGCGGAACTTCACAAAACACCCAGAAGGAGAGGGAAGAGCACAGTGAAGAGCAAGAGCCCCCCGCCCTTCCCCCTTCAGTTGCTTGTGACCTGGAAGTCACAGCAATGTGTCCGTAGTACTCTGAGGTCATGGACATTCCCCAAGATGTGCAGACACTGACTGCTGGTCCTCCTAAAAACGGATGTCAATATGGGCCATGTATTTTTTAAAACTGAAGTGAAACAATTTTTCAAAATTACCAGGAAAAAAGAAATGTCCTCTTTCTAAAGTTTCATGGTTACTATTGATGACAATGTCCCAGCTTGTTCTATTTCTATTGCCTATTTCCCCTTTGTTAACAATTATTATTAAATTATATATTTTTTATTATTGGGGGTATTTTGTGGCACTTTTCTCCCAAGACGCCTAAGGAAGTTTAGAAATTCACATATTGGATTCCTGCAGCTACTGCTCTGTTGACTGTTTCCGTGGCAGAAATGCCTCGTGGCTCCTCAAACATTTTCCTGTCGTAGCCATCAGCAGGACAGGAGAGAGAATTTATGGGTTGACTATACTCACGAGCTGAAGTTCTCCATAAGTTTAAAAATTAACCATATAATTTGTTTTTCTAGTGAGGATTTTTTTTAAAAAAAAAAGAAAAGAAAGTTTTCAAGTGCCAGGGTATATGGTTGGTGTGTTAAAAGGCAGAGAATTGAAGACTTGGTTCAATATGGACTTTTTACAAATGCAGAGACTTTTATATTAATAGCTACATTCTGGAACAGTTTGTCAAAAAGCTGCATAACAGATCCTTCAGATTTATCACTGTTCCTCCAAACAAAACCCATTATGCACAAAAGCGACATCAAAGAAAAAATCTACAACAGCCCATGTCGTGAATAATCTGAAGAGTCCTCAAGGGCCTCTTTAAATCCGAGGGGCTCTGCTCTGTCAACCTATCTGCAGACATTCACATGGTGCGTGGGGTTTTCCCCTCTCTTACCTAATTCCCCTGGGACAGTTGGGAACTGTCATTTAAATCTGCTCACACTTTCAAAAGAAGTGCTTGGTTGGTCTTGTCCTTTTGTTGTTGTTTTTATAATGACCAATAAAAGTGGAATCCAAAACTCTCCACCCATCCAGCCTCCAGCCCACCCCCCCCACCCAGTCCTACCTCCTCCCCTCACCCCTCTAGGTAACATCTGTAACTCCCAGCCACCTTCCCCCAAGACTGTATCCACAGCCAGGCACAGTGGGGGCTGCAAGGAGCCCAGTGGCCGACTTCATTCTGAATCTCCTCCTCTCCAGGGCGCAGAGGGGACTGCTGGCCAAATCCTTCAAATTATTTGAGCACAGCTTTTGCAGGCTAATTTTTCCCCCTGAAAAAGAACTTTTCTAGATGGGTAAACGTGTTTGTCTTTAAGGGTTGTTAAGAAAAATCATGCATATTTCAGCCAGCTCCAGATGAATCGAGTTAAGTGGCGCTCCAGCATGCTAATGTTTGAAAATGCCATATTTGTGCCATATTTGGCCCTTTTACTAGGAATTCAACTTCAATGCAGCCCCCGCCCCCCTCTGACCCTCCTCCTCCTCCTTTATGTATATATGTTGCATAATTACAGAGCAGTGAGTATTTATCACCTTTTCTGGGCAGTAAGCAGAAAGACAGACAATACCATTACTTCCAGTTACTGCCTTTCCCAAGATAATTAGGTAACACAGTGGAGGGAGCCTCCGTAGGCCGAACGCTGTTCAAGTTAAGTGATTGACATGGCTCTGTCTGGCTGCTCTATTAACTGTTTCATTTTGTTGCTATTTGCAGTTTGCTTGGCTAATACTCCGAACAAATACAGACTGTTTCTTTAGCCCCTTTTTTCTCTTTGACCTTCTCCTGCCCATTTTCTTTGACTCGCTTCAAACTGCCTTGAAAAGGCCTGTTGAATACACACAGTCCATCAGAGGCCCAGGTTCATCCTTACCCTTGCCCTGAATGCCTCACTTCAAAGATGGGCCGCATTCTTTAATTGCCCTTTGAATTAATATCAAAGGGTCACAATGCGAGTGCCAAAAGAGAAAGGGGCTTTAATGAAGCAGAGAGCTGCCATTCATTTGCAGATAAGCACGTTTTTATGCCTGAATGGTCACCCAGGCTGAAGGCTTCCGAAGGGGAGACAGTCCTGAGAGGACTTTTCCCTAAGTAGTGATTAGTTCAAACAAACAAGAGTAAACAAAATTTAAAAAAAAAAAAAAAAGGCTACAAACAGAGACAGCATAAAATAAATAATAGGGTGAAATCCGTGAGCACATCCCCCTCTTACACTTCCCTTGGGGGGGGGAAAAAAAAAAGCTGCACTCTATTAGCAAATTCATTCACCATTTCTAATCCCATATTTTAACACTGAAAAATCTGAGGACTGAGTTCAACAATGCGCCTGAGATCAAGTATTTTCAAGATCATGTCTTGAGCACTGGGACATTTTTGGGTAACACAGAGGGAAGATGGGATAACTTTAATATGCCGGGGCAAAATGTAGCTGTCACCAAAAATGTCCCAGTGATCTCTTTTGATGTGAATATTTTTGCTTAAATTATTGATGTGTTGCTAACTCTTTTCAGTGCTGAGAATTTAGGTTGAGCCTAAAACTATAAACACATCTCCTTATCTATCTACCTATCTACCTATCTACACATGTAGGCCGTATTTTCCATTTCTCCCAGAAAAATCCCTGCTTAGTGGCACTGTCATCATTTGTCCCCTTGTAATACTGTAGCTGAAACCACAGAGTGAGTACACCCACAGCACCAGAGGTCAGCGTAAGGTAAAAATAGAGCTCAAATCATAAGTGATTACAGAGTGAAATAGTAAGCCATGTTTCCCTCGTTCCTCATCCTGCTTTTGGAGAGGTTGGTGATTAAGAAAGGCTTTCAGTCCTGATGAATTATCATCTTAGCCAGAGCTCAGATAGCATCCCTGCTGCCCAGCTACAGAGTGGATGGTTGGCCTCCGGTAGACATAACACTGGGACCATCGCCTGGACCTTTCTTTGGTGGGTGCCTTGGTAAACAGAGCTTATGTTACTCTCCGTGACGTCACAAGGAAGGTCCTTGTTCAAGGGTTTCCATCAGGCTCCAAAAGTGAGTTTCCAGTTTTGAATTCGTGCACATAAAATTGCCACCACTGTTTTAGAAGAGAGAAGTTCTGCCTTATCTTTGAAGAAATCAAAAGCATGTTCTCTTCACTGGCCCTATTTTCCATAAGCTTGTCCATCTGGTTCCTAGTTGCCAAAACAGACTGAGAAAAGGGCAGCGAATAAATGTCAGAGAGTCAGCCAGTCTGCATAAATCTCCAGGCCCTTCCAGAGAAAGTCCTTCCTGGCCCTCTGGGCCTTCCAATCTGTGACATGAGCCAACAGGCATCAGAACAATGTGGAAATCAAAAGACTTATTTTGCCTGAATCCAAACCCTTAGAAGCAGCTTCTCTCATACCACTCTTCTAGATATGCCCAGTGTGCTGCTTTGCAATAAAGCAATGTTATCCTAGCAACTAGGTCCCATATGTCCTGGATACAGAATTATTTCGGTGTATTTTGCTCTAACCACAGGAAGATCCACTTAATGCTTCTTAATCTGAGAAAGTATTAAGACAAATCGATCAGCTATCCAGTCTTGTTTCAGTGACTACAAAAGCAATGAGCAGATCAAAAGTAAATAATACTGTACATTTGTTGAGAACCTTGAATGTGTTCAGAGCCAGTAAGACATCAGAATTCTCTGAGGGACTGGAGCCAGCATTATCCCCCCACGGCAGAGGAATCCAGATCAGCGTGGCTACTGAATTTCCTTTGGTCACACAGCTAATTAGAGAGTGGCCCGGGACAAAAAGCAAAGTATTTCGGCTGCCACACCTTTCAAAAACCACACTTGTATCTGGTGCAGAGCTAGATCTGGACAGTCCCATGTGCTGTAGTTTCTTTACCAAAATCCACAAGTGGAATGAACTTCAAGGCACTGCAAATCCAGCTTAATGAGCCACAAGAACAGTGTTTGGACCAAATGCTCCGCTGCTCCCCCGGAAGCGGCCGTCATATGAATAGCCATTGAGAAACGCCGTTCAAACACAGCAATCACCTGATGCTGACCACGGTGATTATAGCTTGCGTTTGTCTAGGGCTTTACACTTCCAAAAGTGCTTTCACACCCACTGGCTGATGGAATAATATGATGCTTTGAGATGAGAAATTTTTTTTCACTTTAATTTCAAGTGCCAAGGAATAAGGTAATGTACATCTGTAATGTACCTTGATGTCAGGTGAAGCAATGTGAAGTGTTAAAATCTAAACAGCCTGGCCTTGGCCTCGTAGCTCAGTCGGTTGGAGTGTCATCCGATACACCAAGGTTGTGGGTTCAATTCCCAGTCAGGGCACATGAATGCATAAATACGTGAACAACAAATTGATCTCTCTCTCTCTCTCTCTCTCTCTCTTTCTCTCTTCTTCAAAAAAAAATCGAATTCATAAAGAAGACCTGAAGAAGTGATTTTTTAAAAACATAATAAAATATATCTAAACAGCCTAGCCACTGAAGGTACCCAA